>NC_079193.1:9655776-9841066 GCF_029499605.1 Hyla sarda
GTATTAGCAGGATTTAGAATAAGACTCACGATTTTTGGTTCTGCTGAGGCCGTAGGTTTTGAGGCCTAGCGTGTCGTTGAAAGTTGCGTAGCCCCGTCCTGTTAGTCCGGCATCCACGAGAGCAGCAACCCAAGAGAGCGATAATTGGACGCAGCTCCCTTATATGGGCAGGGGCTGGACTAACACTAATTGGTCCATACTGATGTCAATCACCTTTACAGAGATTTGTGGGTAACACGTGACCCAAGGACCTCCCAAGGTCCTACAACATACCATAGAGGTTACTAGCATGGTCACATGACCGAAGTCCTGCGACGCTAAAACAAGGTAAGTACTATACAGTACTATATAATATAGCTATAACTATCAATATATACATTTATTAACATGAAAGAATTAAGGAGAGGTGACTAGGGGCTGTCCCACCTGAGGAACCCCACCTGAATGTAGTTATCTCTGACTTTGGGGACCTCTACACTAGGTACTGGATGCAGGTACCGGGACACCACAGATAGATAGAAAGATATGAGATAGATAGATGTGAGATAGATAGAAAGATATGAGATAGATAGATAGATAGATATGAGATAGATAGATAGATAGATAGATAGATATGAGATAGATAGATATGAGATAGATAGATAGATAGATAGATAGATAGATATGAGATAGATAGATATATAGATAGATAGATATGAGATAGATAGATAGATATGAGATAGATAGATAGATAGATAGATATGAGATAGATACATAGGAGATAGATAGATAGATATGAGATAGATAGATAGATAGATAGATATGAGATAGATAGATAGATAGATAGATAGATATGAGATAGATAGATAGATAGATATGAGATAGATACATAGGAGATAGATAGATAGATATGAGATAGATAGATAGATAGATATGAGATAGATAGATAGATAGATAGATAGATAGATATGAGATAGATAGATAGATAGATAGATATGAGATAGATAGATAGATAGATAGATAGATAGATATGAGACAGATAGAGAGATATGAGATAGATAGATAGATATGAGATAGATAGATATGAGATAGATAGATATGAGATAGATAGATATGAGATAGATAGATAGATATGAGATAGATAGATATGAGATAGATAGATATGAGATAGATAGATAGATATGAGATAGATAGATAGATAGATAGATAGATATGAGACAGATAGAGAGATATGAGATAGATAGATAGATATGAGATAGATAGATATGAGATAGATAGATATGAGATAGATAGATAGATAGATATGAGATAGATAGATAGATATGAGATAGATAGATAGATAGATAGATATGAGATAGATATGAGATAGATAGATATGAGATATAGAGATATGAGATATAGAGATATGAGATAGATATGAGATAGATAGATAGATATGAGATAGATAGATAGGAGATAGATAGATAGATAGATAGATATGAGATAGATAGATATGAGATAGATAGATATGAGATATGAGATAGATAGATATGAGATAGATATGAGATAGATAGATATGAGATAGATAGATAGATATGAGATAGATAGATATGAGATAGATAGATATGAGATAGATAGATAGATAGACATGAGATAGATAGATATGAGATAGATAGATATGAGATAGATATGAGATAGATAGATAGATAGATATGAGATAGATAGATATGAGATAGATATGAGATAGATATGAGATAGATAGATAGATAGATGGATATGAGATAGATAGATATGAGACAGATAGAGAGATAATCCATGACACCAGCAGCACACGAAATTAGTGCAAAAATAGTGAAGATTTCTTACATAATTCCAGTGTTATACAGAAGCATCTTTCCGCAACCCCTTGTCGCCATTTTCAAGCTGGACGACAGGTCGCGGAATCATTGCTTCTGTTTCACAATGTTTTTATTGAATTTTATAAACATAAGAAATGTAACATATAACATATTATGACATCAGATGTGTCAGAGTTTACATATGAACATGCATAATAACCTTGACTGGTGGAGCATAATTGTTCATCCAAACAGTGTTATGCATATTCACAAAGGATCTATCAGGTCCAAAGGGACCTCAATTGAAATTTGAGAGCAAGATAATAACAATAAGAAGGAAAACAATAAAACAATAAAATAGTGAGTCTCCATTGATTTTGTAGGAATCATTGCTTCTGTACAACACTGGAATGATGCAATAAATCTTCACCATGTTTGCACTAATTTCGTGTGCCACTGGTGCCTGGCATGGGTATTTAGTTTTGGGCCATTCACCAAGGCTCCCAACCAGCGTGCACCATTTACGTTTGTACTTTATTAGTTGTGCTGCTCTTCTGGACTTTTTTAGATAGATAGATAGATAGATAGGACACATAGACAGTTTTCTACCTGTCACAGATGTATGGGAGCAGACATGTTTTCTTCCCTGTACTGAGAACAAGAGAGAGGTGCCGCATGTGAGGACTGGAGATGCAGCACCTAAAATGTTCCCCCAGGAAGGTAGTGGCTGCCATGAACCTGAGGCTCTCACTGCTCCCAGCAGGACAATGTTAGAAGATGCAAAAACTGCTTCCTCTCCCAGGAGATTACACGTAAGCAGGAGGGCTGTCACAGCTGTCGGGTAAGAGCGATGCAATAACTGCTTCCTCTCCCAGGAGATTACACGTGAGCAGGAGGGCCGTCACAGCTGTTGGGTAAGAGCAATGCAATAACTGCTTCCTCTCCCAGGAGACTACACGTAAGCAGGAGGGCTGTCACAGCTGTCGGGTAAGAGCGATGCAATAACTGCTTCCTCTCCCAGGAGATTACACGTGAGCAGGAGGGCTGTCACAGCTGTCGGGTAAGAGCGATGCAATAACTGCTTCCTCTCCCAGGAGATTATACGTGAGCAGGAGGGCTGTCACAGCTGTCGGGTAAGAGCGATGCAATAACTGCTTCCTCTCCCAGGAGACTACACATGAGCAGGAGGGCCGTCACAGCTGTCGGGTAAGAGCGATGCAATAACTGCTTCCTCTCCCAGGACACTACACATGAGCAGGAGGGCCGTCACAGCTGTCGGGTAAGAGCAGACGCCCATGCCAGGACAGTCACTGACCCTAGAGGGTGCACTGGGTTATACATCCCCTAGATCTATATGAGGGGACTGATACATTGTCACAATGACCTAGACAATCCTCTGTGAGCCTTACATATCAGTAGCACAAATCTCTCTCCTGTCCTGAGAGTTTGTTACAATGTATCAGTGCAGGTAGATTGTATTCTTATCCTGCAGATCATTGCCTAGACTGGATCCAATTGTGGGGACCCTCAGCTGTACGAGGGTCAGTATATGCTCCACAACCCTGGTGTCTGATTGCAAAGACCCCTCTGCCTCATAAGAAGACCCCGGTATTGTAGATGTCACATGATAGCCTAGGCAGGGGCCATTGTTATCAGATTTATGCCATCAAATTCTGGCTGTAAAACAGAGGGTTTCCATTCACTGACAGCAAGCAAGTTATTGAAAAAGTAAATGTAAAAATGTGCAGACGGTTCCTTACGCAACAATCTGACCTGATAATAGAGTTTGCCGCCTTTCTTGCAACAAAAAAAAAAAAAATACCGGTCATGCTAATTTACATAATTAATGATATTTGAGTGACATCACAGGATACACATGTGCGGGGGAAATTTTGTCCTATTCTGACCCCTAGAACTTTTTTTTATTTCTTCTGTATGAAGGGTCATTTTTTTGCGCCACAATCTGTAGATTTTAACAGGACCATTTTTGTTTTGATCGCTTTTTTTGTATTAAATTCGGGAGTTGCGGTTAGTTACTCACTACAACTCCCAGCATGCCCTGATACAGCTTGTGGCTCAGCATCTGCCACAAACGAAAACTACAACTCCCAGCATGTTGGACTATATTGTAGTATGTAGTATAGGTCAGTGTTTCTTAACATGGGGGGCCTCCAGCTGTTGCAAAACTACAACTCCCAGCATGTTGGACTATATAGTAGTATATAGTAGAGATCAGTGTTTCTTAACATGGGGTGCCTCCAGCTGTTGCAAAACTACAACTCCCAGCATGTTGGGCTATATTGTAGTATATAGTAGAGATCAGTGTTTCTTAACATGGGGTGCCTCCAGCTGTTGCAAAACTACAACTCCAAGCATGTTAGACTATATTGTAGTATATAGTAGAGATCAGTGTTTCTTAACATGGGGTGCCTCCAGCTGTTGCAAAACTACAACTCCAAGCATGCCAACGGCTGTCCGGGCATGTTGGGAGTTGTAGTTTTGCAACAGCTGGAGGCACTCTGGTTGAGAAACACTGGTGTAGGTTATGGTGCAACATTCCAGGAGTTGTAGGATTGGTTGGATAAATATCAGCCATTGCATTGCCAGTATTTTTAATATAAAAACACCAGCAGGGTGACCAAAATATCGTCCGTGCCAGAAAAATACCGTCCAGGTGGCCACCCTAGGCGGTGGAGTGGGGGGGGGGGAGACCCTGGGCACCCTCTGATGGCCATTTGGATATTTTTGTCATCACTCGGGGGCAGTACAAATTAATCAACTTCAAATTATTTGCTGTATTCGCACAAATGTTTAATTAACTCCGCCCCTAATGTGATGGTCGGATCGGCTTCTCTATCGGGGGACGTGGGATGTGGCCTGGGACTGCTGAGTCTGCTTTTCCACGTTTATGTCAAAAGGTAGCTTGCCCCTGTTGGTAGACTTTCCCCCCCCCCCCCCCCCCCGAAGGTAGCTTGCCCCTGTGGGTAGGTGGTCCCGCCCGGAAGGTAGCTTGCCCCTATGGGTAGTCTGTCCCCCCTGAAGGTAGCTTGCCCCTGTGGGTAGGTGGTCCCGCCCGGAAGGTAGCTTGCCCCTGTGGGTAGTCTGACCCCCGTGAAGGTAGCTTGCCCCTGTGGGTAGGTGGTCCCGCCCGGAAGGTAGCTTGCCCCTGTGGGTAGACTGTCCCCCCCCCCCTCCCCGAAGGTAGATTGCCCCCGTGGGTAGTCTGTCCCCCCCTGAAGGTAGCTTGCCCCTCTGGGTAGTCTGACCCCCCTGAAGGTAGCTTGCCCCTGTGGGTAGGTGGTCCCGCCCGGAAGGTAGCTGGCCCCTGTGGGTAGACTGTCCCCTCCCCCTCCCCGACGGTAGATTGCCCCCGTGGGTAGTCTGTCCCCCCCTGAAGGTAGCTTGCCCCTTTGGGTAGTCTGTCCCCCCTGAAGGTAGATTGCCCCTGTGGGTAGTCTGTCCCCCCTGAAGGTAGCTTGCCCCTGTGGGTAGGTACTCCCGCCCGGAAGGTAGCTTGCCCCTGTGGGTAGTCTGTCCCCCCTGAAGGTAGCTTGCCCCTGTGGGTAGTCTGTCCCCCCTGAAGGTAGCTTGCCCCTGTGGGTAGGTGGTCCCGCCCGGAAGGTAGCTTGCCCCTGTGGGTAGTCTGTCTCCCCCCCCCCCTGAAGGTAGCTTGCCCCCTCTATGTAGGACCCATGGGCATAAATTGAAGGGGTACATAGATATGTAGTTTGCCCACTGTATGTAGGACATCCCATTAGGTAGTTTACCCCTGCAGGTAGGACTCCCCTTTAAAGGTTGCTTGCCCCTGTAGGTAGTTTGCCCCCTGTAGGTAGGACCACCTGAAAGGTAGCTTTCGCTCTGCAGTTAGGACACTATGGAAGGTAGATAGATTATTTTAAAAAAAGAAATACTTACCTTCTCAGCTCCCCCCACAGTCACCACTGTCTTCTCCAGCCTTAGGTTGCAGACGGCTTCTTCCTGCAGCCACTAGAGGCTTCTCTAACTACAGGATGTGCTTGATGATGTCACTCATTGTGCGAGAGGCTCCTGGGCTCTAGTGGCTGCAGGCGTAGACGTGCTAGGACACCGGTGGCAGTGCTTAAAGGGGTACTCCGGCACTAAGACATCTTATTCCCTATCCAAAGGATAGGGAATAAGATGCCTGATCGCGGGGGTCCTGCCGCTGGGGACCCCCGTGATCTTCCACGCTGCACCCCGTTAGAATCAGCCCCGGAGCGTGTTCGCTGAGCGTCTGATTACTGGCGATCACGGGGACGGAGCATAGTGACGTCACGGCTCCGCCCCCTCCATAGGCTTGCATTGAGGGGACGGAGCCGTGACGTCACTATGCTCCTACCCCCGTGATCGCTAGTAATCAGACCCCCAGCGATCACACTCCGGGACTGATTCTAACGGGGTGCGGCATGGAAGATCACGGGGGACCCCAGCTCAAAACCTACAAATCCTGTGTGACTACTGGACCCAAATCCCCCCTAAATTCAGTAGCACATTGGATGGCAGAATCCAAGCTCATTCAACTCAAAAGTCCCAGCAAACCTGTGAGGAGCCTGAACCACGGTCCTCGTACAAAAGACCATCTGCTATCTCCAGTTGCATAAAATATGCAGGAAAGTTATTCCTGGTTTACTTCAACTTCTGCTGCGGACATTCCTTTATTCCTCCCTATTGTGGTGGCCCGGTACCGTATTGCATACCGTACCTAGTGTAGAGGTCCCCAAAGTCAGAGTAACTACGCTCAGGTAGGGTCCCTCAGGTGGGACAGCCCCTAGTCTCCTCTCCTTAAGTCTAATTCTTTAATGCTAATAAATGTATATATTTAATAATAATGTATATTTAATATAATGTATAGTTTAGCGTCGCAGGACCTTCGGTCATGTGACCATGTTAATAACCTTTATGGTATGTTGGAAGACCTTTGGAGGTCCTTGGGTCACGTGTTACCCACAAGCCTTTGTAATGGTGATTTACATCAGTATTGGACCAATTAGCACTAGTCCAGCCCCTGCCCATATAAGGGAGCTGTAGCCAATGATCGCTCTCTTGGGTTGCTGCTCTCGTGGATGCCTGACTAGCGGGACGAATCTGCGCAACTTTCAAAGCCACGCTAGGCCTGAAAAACCTACCGGCCTCAGCTGAACCAAAACCGTGAGTTCTAAACTAATCCCTGCTAAAGCTAGCGTGACTACTGGACCGCAACTAAATCCCCTAAATCAGGTGGAACAGCGCATATTACCTTAAAGACTCTAAATTGCTAAAGTCCCAACCTTTGTCAATCTCCAAAGAAAGCAGTTTGTATGCATAGAGACTGTTCAGTTTATGAAGCTTGCAGAAAATCTTCAGTAAAAGTTATACCTGTTTCAGAAAACTCTCCGGTTGTGGACATTCTATTATTAACTACCTCCCTATCGCTCTTGGGAAGGGTGGCGGTAGGACAAGCATTACAGAGGAGCCCACACCCTGGCGTCACGAATAGCAAGGGTTAACAAGCACCCTTTAATTACCGCACAGCTACACTCCCCGTACCCTACATCCCCCAGGTTATCACACTATCGTCTGTGGGACGGGTGGCGGTAGGACTATTGCATTGAGGAACCCGCACCCTGGCGTCACGACAACAAAGGGTTAATACCAGCACCCTACATCACTACCACTCGCAACACCCCATTGCATCCTTCACCCCAGACTACCACACATCTTGTCGCCATCTTCCCTACCAGGATGTTACGGAGCCACTGGTCTATTGCCTTGGGGGCCAAATGGTGTCAGCCGTTCCCCGCCCCCATTGTGGAAGGACGGTGCCTTCTGCACCCCCCCGATACAGACTCCATCCCCCCTCTATCGCTTTCTCCATCCATCCCCCTGTCTCCCTCTTTCTTTATTTGGCACGGACCGGGATCACATCTTAACCTCAAATAATATTATGTTCCTCTCTTTTCTAGACATTCATTTCCTAACCCCGTTGCCAACCTCTGTCGGCCTCCCGGTTGGCGCACGGCTGAGTGTTATGTGGTAAAGGGGGCCGCTCCCGCCAATATACTGACGGTGAGGATCACCGCGACCAAAAATGTCTCAGTCCAAACCGATGGGGGGCGAATGATGTAACCGACACGTATGAGAACACGTAGAATATCAACAATTCGTGGGTCCGTATGGGGGGCTTGTTTTTTGCGGGATGAGTTGCAGTTTTTATTGGCTCCATTTGGATGTACATAGAATTCATTGATTTGTTTTTTGGGGGCATTGAACAAAAGCAGCAAGTCCATTATTTGGGCAATACCTTGGTATATTACACCCCATGCTACAGTGGTCCCAAAGTGTGGCCCTCCAGATGTTGTAAAACTTCAACTCCCAGAATGCCTGAACACTAAAGGTCTGTCTGCCTCTTCCAGAGGATGCACACTGTCCTTGAAAGATAAATCAAGACTTCCCTCTTATCTTATCCCTTAGTACAGTGGTCTTCAAAGTGTGGCCCTCCAGATGTTGCAAAACTTCAACTCCCAGAATGCCCCAACAATAAAGGTCTGTCTGCCTCTTCCAGAGGATGCACACTGTCCTTGAAAGGTAAATCAAGGCTTCCCTCTCATTTTATCCCTTAGTGCAGTGGTCTTCAAACTGCAGTCATCCAGCTGTTGCAAAACTTCAACTCCCAGGATGCCCGAACACTAAACCTCTGTCTGCCTCCTCCAGAGTATGCACACTGTCCTTGAAAGGTAAATCAAGGCTTCCCTCTCATTTTATCCCTTGCAGTAGTTTTCAAACTGAGGTCCTCCAGCTGTTGCAAAACGTCAACTCCCAGCATGCCCCAACACTAAACCTCTGTCTGCCTCTTCCAGAGGATGCACACTGTTCTTGAAAGGTAAATCAAGGCTTCCCTCTCATTTTATCCCTTAGTGCAGTGGTCTTCAAACTGTGGTACTCCAGCTGTTACAAAACTTTAACTCCCAGCATGTCCGGACATGCTGGGAGTTGAAGTTTTGCAACAGCTGGAGGACCACACTTTGAGACCACTTCCATACTATGAACCAAGTTCTATATACCGTCAGTGTTAAAATATCCATAAGGGATCAGAGTCATCTGTGGAGAACGTTGTCTGAGGAGCTCTCCTGCGTTACGTTAATGAATGCGCCATCATGCGACATTGATTGATACATAAAGGGGGACAAACTGCGATGACCTCTTGTAAATCCGCGTCCTGTATGCGCCATCATGCAACATTAATATTCCGATAATGACAATTCATAGGAGGCCGGGGGTCTGTCAGTACAATATATATATAAAGGGGGTCCAACTTGTGTCTCCCTAATAAAGTTCCCTGAGGGTCCTCTACGGGTTTTCTGCTGCGTATTTGAAAGTGGGCGGGCTCTTCTCGGCTGTCCGTAGCAGATTTTCCGTGGCGGAACTTATGCTGCGGAAAATCTGCCGCAGTCCCTACTAACTTCAATGGGGCTTGCGGCAGATTTTCCACAGCGTAAATCCCTCCGTGGATAATCTGCTGTGGAAAGCCGAGAAGAGCCCGCCCACTTTCAAATACGCAGCGGAAAACCCGCAACAAATAGCATGTGAACGCACCCAAAAAGGGGTACTCCACCAGAATTATTATTATTTTTTTTTTTTTTTTAATCAACTGGTGCCAGAAAGTTAAACAGATTTGTAAATTACTTCTATTTAAAAATCTTAATCCTTCCAGTACTTATCAGCTGTTGTATGCTCCACAGGAAGTTCTTTTCTTTTTGAATTTCCTTTCTGCCTGACCTCAGTGCTCTCTGCTGACACCTATGTCCATGACAGGAACTGTCCAGAGCTGGAGAGGTTTGCTAAGGGGATTTGCTTCTACTATGGACAGTTCCTAAAATGGACAGAGGTGTCAGCAGAGAGCACTGTGGTCAGACTGAAAGGACATTCAAAAAGGAAAAGAACTTCCTGTGGAGCATACAGTAGCCAATAAGTACTGGAAGGATTAAGATTTTTAAATAGAAGTAATTTACAAATATTCTTAACTTTCTGGCACCAGTTGATTTGCAAAAAAAAAAGTTTTCCAGTGGAGTAACCCTTTAACATTCATACAATTAAAATAAACAGGCCCAGGGTCTGTCCTTAAAGGGGTACTCCGGTGGAAATTTTTTTTTAACCTCTTAAGGACCCAGGGCGTATGGATACGCCCTCACACCCTGGGCCTTAAGGACCCAGCAGGCATCCAGGGCAAACGCCGAGGGGGGCCATGTAGGCCCCCCATGTGGGCGATCGCCGCAAATCGCAAGGGAAATCGCCCTTGCGATCTGCGGCAATACCGGGCTGATTGGGTCCGACCGCCCGGTAATTTTGCATGATCCCGGTTGTCACAGACAGCCAGGACCAATCGCAGGGGGGGGGGGGGTTACTTCCTCCCGCCCTGCCCGGCCCCTGGAAGTCCGGAGAGGACGGGAGGAAGACCGGAGGAAGCGGCGGGGGACAGGGGAGTGCTGGGGACCGGCCCCGGTACTTACCTCGTCCCTGAAGACCCGGATCCCGGCGATGAAGACGGCGGCGGCGGCGGCGACAGGTGAGTTGATCTTCAGCCGCGGTCGGGCCCTTTACAGCAATGCACGTCGCCGTAAAGCGACATGCATTGCTGTAATTGGACCCTGTAAACTACAACTCCCAGCATGCCCAGACAGCCCTTGGCGTCTGGGCATGCTGGGAGTGGCAGTTTTGCAACATCTGGAGGTCCACAGTTTGGAGACCACTGTGCCCTTCCAGATGTTGCAAAACTACACATCCTCAGCATGCCCTTACTGTCCAGGCATGCTGGGAGTTGTAGTTCTGTAACATCTGGCCCTTCAGATGTTGCAGAACTACAACTCCCAGCATGCCTGGACAGTTTTGGCATACTGGGAGTTGTAGTTTTGCAACATCTGGAAGGGCACAGATTGGGAACCACTGTATTAGTGGTCTGCAAACTGTAGTCCTCCAGATGTTGTAAAACTACAACTCCAAGCATGCTGGCTCTAAAGATGTTGCCGAACTACTACTCCCAGCATGCCTGAGAATGTTTGGGAGTTGTGGTTTTGCAACAATTGGAGGCACACTGGTTGGGAAACATTGTCTGTTTCCTAACTCAGTGTTTCCCAACCCGTGTGCCTCCAGCTGTTGCAAAACTATAACTACCAGCATGCACTGATAGACTGTACATGCTGGGAGTTGTAGTTTTGCAACAGCTGGAGGTCCCCCCCCCCCCCTGTGAATGTACAGGGTTCATTCACATGGGCAGGGGGCTTACAGTGAGTATCAGGCTGCAAGTTTGCGATGCAGAAAATTTGGCGCGGCAGCTCAAACTCGCAGCGGGAAACTCGCTGTAACCCCCCGCCCCGGCCGCCCGTGTGACTGTACCCTAAAAACACTACACTACACTATACTAACACAAAATAAAATAAAAAGTAAAAAACACTACATATACACATACCCCTACACAGCCCCCCTCCCCTCCCCAATAAAAATGAAAAACGTCTGGTACGCCACTGTTTCCAAAATGGAGCCTCCAGCTGTTGCAAAACAGCAACTTCCAGTATTGCCGGACAGCCGTTGACTGTCCAAGCATGCTGGGAGTTTTGCAACAGCTGGAGGCACCCTGTTTGGCAATCACTGGCGTAGAATACCCCTATGTCCACCCCTATGCAAATCCCTAATTCAGGCCTCAAATGCGCATGGCGCTCTCACTTCGGAGCCCTGTCGTATTTCAAGGCAACAGTTTAGGGTCACATATGGGATATCGCCGTACTCGGCAGAAATTGTGTTACAAATTTTGGGGGGTATTTTATCCTTTCACCCCTTATGAAAAGGTGAAGTTGGGGTCTACACCAGCATGTTAGTGTAAAAAAATTAATTGTTTACACTAACATGCTGGTGTTGCCCTATAATTTTCATTTTGACAAGAGGTAAAAGGGAAAAAAGCCCCCCAAAATTTGTAACGCAATTTCTCCAGAGTACGGATATACCCCATATGTGGGCGCAAAATGTTCTGGGGGCGCACAACAAGGCCCAGAAGGGAGAGTGCGCCATGTACATTTGAGGTGATTTGCACAGGGGTGGCTGATTGTTACAGCGGTTTTGACAAACGCAAAAAAACCAAAACCCCACATGTGACCCCATTTCGGAAACTACACCCCTCACGGAATGTAATGAGGGGTGCAGTGAGAATTTACCCCCCACTGGTGTCTGACAGATCTTTGGAACAGTGGGCTGTGCAAATTAAAAATGTTGTACAGCCCACTGTTCCAAAGATCTGACAGACACCAGTGGGGGGGCAAATGATCACTGTACCCCTTGTTATGTTCCTCAAGGGGTCTAGTTTCCAAAATGGTATGCCATGTGTTTTTTTTTGTTTTTTTTGCTGTTTTGGCACCATAAGGGCTTCCTAAATGCAACATGCCCCCCAAAAACCATTTCAGAAAAACGTACTCTCCAAAATCCCCTTGTCGCTCCTTCGCTTCTGAGCCCTCTACTGCGCCCGCCGAACACTTTACATAGACATATGAGGTATGTGCTTACTCGAGAGAAATTGGGCTACAAATACAAGTAAAAATTTTCTCCTTTTACCCCTTGTAAAATTTCAAAAATTGGGTCTACAAGAACATGCGAGTGTAAAAAATGAAGATTGTGAATTTTCTCCTTCACTTTGTTGCTATTCCTGTGAAACACCTAAAGGGTTAAAACACTGACTGAATGTCATTTTGAATACTTTGGGGGGTGCACTTTTTATAATGGGGTCATTTGTGGGGTATTTCTAAGATGAAGACCCTTCAAATCCACTTCAAACCTGAACTGGTCCCTGAAAAATAGTGAGTTTGGAAATTTTGTGAAAAATTGGAAAATTGCTGCTGAACTTTGAAGCCCTCTGGTGTCTTCCAAAAGTAAAAACACGTAAATTTTATGATGCAGATTTAAAATAGACATATTGGAAATGTGAATCCAAAAAAAAAAATTATTTGGAATATCCATTTTCCTTACAAGCAGAGAGCTTCAAAGTTAGAAAAATGCAAAATTTTATAATTTTTCATAAAATTTGGGGATTTTTCACCAAGAAAGGATGCAAGTTACCACAAAATTTTACCACTGTGTTAAAGTAGAATATGTCACAAAAAAACAATCTTGGAATTAGAATGATGACTAAAAGCATCAGAGTTATTAATGTTTAAAGTGACAGTGGTCAGATGTGCAAAAAATGGCCGGGTCCTAAGGTGTAAAATGGCCTGGTCCTTAAGAGGTTAAAATTAACTGGTGCCAGAAAGTGAAACAGATTTGTAAATTACTATTAAAAAAATCTTAATCCTTCCAGTACTTATTAGCTGCTGAATACTACAGAGGAAATTGTTTTCTTTTTGGAACACAGAGCTCTCTGCTGACATCACGAGCACAGTGCTCTCTGCTGACATCTCTGTCCATTTTAGGAACTGTCCAGAGTAGCATATGTTTTCTATGGGGATTTCCTTTTACTCTGGACAGTTCCTAAAATGGACAGAGGTGTCAGCAGAGAGCACTGTGCTTGTGATGTCAGCAGAGAGCTCTGTGTTCCAAAAAGAAAATAATTTCCTCTGTAGTATTCAGCAGCTAATAATTACTGGAATAAGTACTGGAAGGATTAAGATTTTTTAATAGAACAAATTTACAAATCTGTTTAACTTTATGGCACCAGTTGATTTAAAAAAAAAAAAAAAATTTCCACCGGAGTACCCCTTTAAAGTATCCCTAACAAAGTTGCCTAAGGGCCTCATGAGTTCCTGCCCTGCAGCGCCATCATCCAACATGAACATTCACAGAAAGATGCCGGGGTCTGTCAGTATAATAAACATAAATAGGGTCCAAATTTGTGTTTCCCTAATAAAGTTGCCTGAGGGACCTCTATGAACCTTGCCCCTGTCTGCACCATCATGCCACATTAAAGGGGTATTCCCGGAAAAACTTTTTATATTATATATATATATATATATATATATATATATATATATATATATCTCAACTGGGTCCAGAAAGTTAAACAGATTTGTAAATTACTTCTATTAAAAAAAATCTTAAACCTTCCAATAATTATCAGCTGCTGAAGTTGAGTTGTTCTTTTCTGTCTGGCAACAGTGCTCTCTGCTGACATCTCTGCTTGTCTCGGGAACTGCACAGAGTAGAAGAGGTTTGCTATGGGGATTTGCTTCTTCTCTGGACAGTTCCCGAGACACGTGTCATCAGAGAGGACTTGGACAGAAAAGAACAACTCAACTTCAGCAGCTTATAAGTACTGAAAGGATTAAGATCTTTTTTTTTTTTTTTTAATAGAAGTAATTTACAAATCTGTTTAACTTTCTGGAGCCAGTTGATATACATATAAAAAGTTTTTTCCTGGATAACCCCTTTAACCTTCATCCAGAAGGAAGAGAGTTTGTATATGTCCGGCACCGCTGATGTAGAAAGCAACAAAGCAGTGAGCTGGGTAAAGGGAATCAATGAATGTACCTGTGATATCGCTATAATGTTCCCCAGGTGGCGGTACGATAATCCAAATAGGCAGAAAGGCAAATGCAAACTGTGCAAACATACAACAGGCACACGGGGAGCTGTAGATGGAAACAGGCAGGGGGCGGCAACTAGTTTCACGCACGTAGGCGCTTCCTCTGGCTCGTACGAGCCAGAGGAAGCGCCTACGTGCGTGAAACTAGTTGCCGCCCCCTTCACGCCCCCTGCCTGTTTCCATCTCTTGAGCCCCTGCCCTGTGTGCGCCATCCTGCAACATTAACATTCACAAAATAACCATCCCCAGAAGGTCTGTTAGTACAAGCTTATTTTATTCAGAAATCATCCTCCAATTTATTTACAATACTGACGTGCCGGATAATAACAGAGCATCGCAGCTAAGCAGGAAAGCGATTCCTATAACGTCCAGTCCTAGGATACAGCAGCCGCCGTCTGACAACTAACAGTGTTACCGAGCAACGAGCGAGCGAATATCGCAGTCTCATCCTGAGAAGTTTACGGTCATATACAAAAAAATTTTACCCCCCCGGTGGGCGCCAGGATCCTGGAACTCAAAGGGTTACTCAGAAAATGAAAAAAACATTTACAGAAAATGCCTTAAATGGGTCCTAGATGTTGTATGGACAGTTGGCGGATGGTGGTGCGATTAGTCTAGGCGCGGATTATATATTACTCCTTTATTGTTGTTAGGGTTTTTTTTTGTTGTTGTTGAAAACAAAATCCATAAAAATTTTTAATTTTTGTCAAATATTTTTTTGTAATACCAACAAAACATAAAAAATTACATTTAAGAGGCGACTATTGCATTCAGGAGGCAACTCTGTATCATATTCTTAAGACAATGTTCCCACACAGTAAAAGCGGCCACGTTTTCCCCCCCATAAACAGCTGAAAATGATTAAATTCACGATTTACAGTTTAAATTAAAAAAAAAAAACGCTGGGCGTGAAATTTTGTTCAAAAGTGTAAATTTTCGCCAAAAATTACAGAAATTTCCCATCATTTCTGCACTGTATGAAATATTAACACCTTCTCGCTCGCGACCTTTCTATATTTTACACGACATGCAATTCCCATCTGGCTTGAAACTGGTTGTACAGAAAAAAAATATGGCTGCTTTTTTCCCAAAAAAAAAAAAAAAAGTTCAACAGCGCCACTGCGGTCTACAGGTTGCATCTGGTATTGCAGCTGATGTGCATTAAAACGGGAACCACCTGCACTACCACACGCAACCTGTGCACAGGCGTGGCGCTGTTTTTTTTTCTTCTCCTGTAGAACCTCTTTAATACATTTATATACCGTATATATATTTTATATTTAACTTCCTGTGATGAATAGAAAGTGTTTACAATTCTACCGATGTAATACCTATTTCTGCCACTTCACTGAGTGTTGGCGCTGTTGTGTCATTATTTTTTAAAGAGGTACTCCACTGGCCAGCGTTCAGAACATTTAGTTCTGAAAGCTGTGTGCGAACTACGGGGGGGGGGGGTCGGCCACGCCCCCTCGTGATGTCACACCACGCCCGCTCAATGCAAGTCTATGGGAGGGGGTGTGACGGCTGTCACGCCCCCTCCCATAGACTTGCATTGAGGGGGAATGGTGTGACGTCACGAGGGGGGCGTGGCCTAACCCCCGCAGCGCACACCCAGCATTCGGAACTAAATGTTCCAAACCAGTGGCGTACCCCTTTAATCTGTGATTCCCGTTACATCATGTGATCTATCTAAGCTCCTCCCTATGATTTTTTTTGTTGTTGTTGTTGTCCCCTATTGATATGTAGCATGCAATCGCCTATAAAAAGTATAAAATCTTACAGTACGTCTTGTATGGTAATCGCGAGGTTAGGGCATAAACGGCAAAAGGCGAAAACAAAGCACAAAATTTAAAAACAAACTGCGAAAAAAAACAAAACCCATTTTGGAATATTTTTGTTTCTTTTTTTTTTTGTACAAATATATGTCCATAATACTGACGCCTCCAGAAGTTTTTGTGTTTTTTTTTGTTTTGTATCGCTCTTCTTTATTTTGGTTTCATCTCCATGCGGGCGTTGTCTTCGCCGTCCAGCTCGTACTCCTCCACCTGTCCGTTGGTCCAGACCTTTAGGCGGTCTGTTAAGTCGCTGGTTCTCGGCGCTAAGATGAAATCATAAATAATGGCGGCGGCTGCTCCTCCGATCATTGGTCCAACCCAGAAGATCTGGAGGGGTAAAAAATAAATAAATAAATAATATGTTAATTTGAGATGACTTTTAAAGGACCAGTCCAGGGATATGCTGATAGACTGGAAAGGGGCGGAACTTGACACTTGAATTCAAAGATGAGCTAGGTGTCATGCTCCGCCCCTAGTCAAATAACTAAACAAGACTGTATGTAAAAAAAAAAGAAAAAGCATCTATCTACACTGCTCAAAAACATAAAGGGAACACATAACCAACACAATGTAACTCCAAGTCACCGACACTTGTGTGAGATCCCACTGTCCACTCAGGAAGAACACTGATTGACAATCGATTTCACATGGAACAGACAACACGTGGAAATTATAGGCAATTAGCAAGACACCCCCAATAAAGGAGTGGTTCTGCAGGTGGTGACCACAGACCACTACTCAGTTCCTATGCTTCCTGGCTGATGTTTTGGTCACTTTTGAATGCTGGCGGTGCTTTCACTCTAGTGGTAGCATAAGACGGAGTCTACAACCCACACAAGTGGCTCAGGTAGTGCAGCTCATCCAGGATGGCACATCAATGCGAACTGTGGCAAGAAGGTTTGATGTGTCTGTCAGCGTAGTGTCCAGAGCATGGAGGCGCTACCAGGAGAAAGGCCAGTACATCAGGAGATGTGGAGGAGGCCGTAGGAGGCAACAACTCAGCATCAGGACCGCTACCTCCGCCTTTGTGCAAGGAAGAGCAGGAGGAGCACTGCCAGAGCCCTGCAAAATGACCTCCAGCAGGCCACAAATGTGCATGTGTCCACTCAAACGGTCAGAAACAGACTCCATGAGGGCGGTATGAGGGCCCGACGTCCACAGGTGGGGGTTTTGCTTACAGCCCAACACCGTGCAGGACGTTTGGCATTTGCCAGAGAACACCAAGATTGGCAAATTCACCACAGGCGCCCTGTGCTCTTCACAGATGAAAGCAGGTTCACACTGAGCACATGTGACAGAGTCTGGAGACGCTGTGGAGAATGTTCTGCAGCCTGCAACATCCTCCAGCATGACCGGTTTGGCGGTGGGTCAGTAATGGTGTGGGGTGGCATTTCTTTGGGGGGGGTCGCACAGCTCTCCATATGCTTGCCAGAGGTAGCCTGACTGCCATTAGGTACCGAGATGAGATCCTCAGACCCCTTGTGAGACCATATGCTGGTGCGGTTGGCCCTCGGTTCCTCCTAATACAAGACAATGCTAGACCTCATGTGGCTGGAGTGTGTCAGCAGTTCCTACAAGAGGAAGGCATTGATGCTATGGACTGGCCGCCCGTTCCCCTGAATCCGATTGAGCACATCTGGGACGTCTCGCTCCATCCACCACAGACTGTCCAGGAGTTGGCGGATGCTTTAGTCCAGGTCTGGGAGGACATCCCTCAGGAGACCATCCTCCACCTCATCAGGAGCATGCCCAGGCGTTGTAGGGAGGTCATACGGGCACGTGGAGGCCACACACACTACTGAGCCTCATTGGGACTTGTATTAAGGACATTACATAAAGTTGGATCAGCCTGTAGTGGGGTTTTCCACTGTGATTTTGAGTGTGACTCCATATCCAGACCTCCAGGGGTTGATGATTTCCATTGATAATTTTTGTGGGATTTTGTTGTCAGTGCATTCAACTACGTAAAGAGGAAATCATTTTTTTGAGCAGTGTATTTATGCTGAATGGAAAGAGAGAAAAAAAAGAAAATGTCCTGGGAAGCGGCCTGGTCTAGGGGCCCAAGGGCAGCAGTGAGGGGAAGGTTAACTGCGGAGATAAGGGCAGCACAGGTGGAGTCTTACCCAGTGATACTGGAAGTTTTTAGCAACTACTGCAGAACCGAAAGACCTTGCAGGGTTCATTCCGCACCCAGTGTAATCGATCTGTGGAAACAAAACATAAGAGAGTGTGACCCATCAATAAGACCCCGGATCTACAGGAGGGAGTCTATAGGGGGCAGTATTATAGTAGTTATATTCCTGTATATAGGAGCAGTATTATAGTAGTTATATTCTTGTATATAGGAGCAGTATTATAGTAGTTATATTCTTGTATATAGGAGGCAGTATTATAGTAGTTATATTCTTGTATATAGGAGGCAGCATTATAGTAGTTATATTCTTGTATATAGGAGGAGTATTATAGTAGTTATATTCTTGTATATAGGAGCAGTATTATAGTAGTTATATTCTTGTATATAGGAGGCAGTATTATAGTAGTTATATTATTGTATATAGGAGCAGTATTATAGTAGATATATTCTTGTATATAGGAGCAGTATTATAGTAGTTATATTCTTGTATATAGGAGCAGTATTATAGTAGTTATATTCTTGTATATAGGAGCAGTATTATAGTAGTTATATTCTTGTATATCGGAGGCAGTATTATAGTAGTTATATTCTTGTATATAGGAGCAGTATTATAGTAGTTATATTCTTGTATATAGGAGCAGTATTATAGTAGTTATATTCTTGTATATAGGAGCAGTATTATAGTAGTTATATTCTTGTATATAAGAGCAGTATTATAGTAGTTATATTCTTGTATATAGGAGCAGTATTATAGTAGTTATATTCTTGTATATAAGAGCAGTATTATAGTAGTTATATTCTTGTATATAGGAGCAGTATTATAGTAGTTATATTCTTGTATATAAGAGCAGTATTATAGTAGTTATATTCTTGTATATAGGAGCAGTATTATAGTAGTTATATTCTTGTATATCAGAGGCAGTATTATAGTAGTTATATTCTTGTATATATGAGCAGTATTATAGTAGTTATATTCTTGTATATCGGAGGCAGTATTATAGTAGTTATATTCTTGTATATAGGAGCAGTATTATAGTAGTTATATTCTTGTATATAGGAGCAGTATTATAGTAGTTATATTCTTGTATATAAGAGCAGTATTATAGTAGTTATATTCTTGTATATAGGAGCAGTATTCTAGTAGTTATATTCTTGTATATAGGAGCAGTATTCTAGTAGTTATATTCTTGTATATAGGAGCAGTATTATAGTAGTTATATTCTTGTATATAAGAGCAGTATTATAGTAGTTATATTCTTGTATATAGGAGCAGTATTATAGTAGTTATATTCTTGTATATAGGAGCAGTATTATAGTAGTTATATTCTTGTATATAAGAGCAGTATTATAGTAGTTATATTCTTGTATATAGGAGCAGTATTATAGTAGTTATATTCTTGTATATAAGAGCAGTATTATAGTAGTTATATTCTTGTATATATGAGCGGTATTATAGTAGTTATATTCTTGTATATAGGAGTAGTATTATAGTAGTTATATTCTTGTATATAGGAGCAGTATTATAGTAGTTATATTCTTGTATATCAGAGGCAGTATTATAGTAGTTATATTCTTGTATATATGAGCAGTATTATAGTAGTTATATTCTTGTATATCGGAGGCAGTATTATAGTAGTTATATTCTTGTATATAAGAGCAGTATTATAGTAGTTATATTCTTGTATATAGGAGCAGTATTATAGTAGTTATATTCTTGTATATAGGAGACAGTATTATAGTAGATATATTCTTGTATATAGGAGCAGTATTATAGTAGTTATATTCTTGAAAATAGGAGCAGTATTATAGTAGTTATATTCTTGTATATAGGAGCAGTATTATAGTAGTTATATTCCTGTATATAGGAGCAGTATTATAGTAGTTATATTCTTGTATATAGGAGCAGTATTATAGTAGTTATATTCCTGTATATAGGAGCAGTATTATAGTAGTTATATTCTTGTATATAGGAGGCAGTATTATAGTAGTTATATTCTTGCATATAGGAGCAGTATTATAGTAGTTATATTCTTGTATATAGGAGGCAGTATTATAGTAGTTATATTCTTGTATATAGGAGCAGTATTATAGTAGTTATATTCTTGTATATAGGAGACAGTATTATAGTAGTTATATTCTTGTATATAGGGGCAGTAATATAGTAGATATATTCTTGTATATAGGAGCAGTATTATAGTAGTTATATTCTTGAAAATAGGAGGCAGTATTATAGTAGTTATATTCTTGCATATAGGAGCAGTATTATAGTAGTTATATTCTTGTATATAGGAGACAGTATTATAGTAGATATATTCTTGTATATAGGAGCAGTATTATAGTAGTTATATTCTTGAAAATAGGAGCAGTATTATAGTAGTTATATTCTTGTATATAGGAGCAGTATTATAGTAGTTATATTCCTGTATATAGGAGCAGTATTATAGTAGTTATATTCTTGTATATAGGAGCAGTATTATAGTAGTTATATTCCTGTATATAGGAGCAGTATTATAGTAGTTATATTCTTGTATATAGGAGGCAGTATTATAGTAGTTATATTCTTGCATATAGGAGCAGTATTATAGTAGTTATATTCTTGTATATAGGAGGCAGTATTATAGTAGTTATATTCTTGTATATAGGAGCAGTATTATAGTAGTTATATTCTTGTATATAGGAGACAGTATTATAGTAGTTATATTCTTGTATATAGGGGCAGTAATATAGTAGATATATTCTTGTATATAGGAGCAGTATTATAGTAGTTATATTCTTGAAAATAGGAGCAGTATTATAGTAGTTATATTCTTGTATATAGGAGCAGTATTATAGTAGTTATATTCTTGTATATAGGAGCAGTATTATAGTAGTTATATTCTTGTATATAGGAGCAGTATTATAGTAGTTATATTCTTGTATATAGGAGCAGTATTATAGTAGTTATATTCCTGTATATAGGAGCAGTATTATAGTAGTTATATTCTTGTATATAGGAGGCAGTATTATAGTAGTTATATTCTTGTATATAGGAGCAGTATTATAGTAGTTATATTCTTGTATATAGGAGCAGTATTATAGTAGTTATATTCTTGTATATAGGAGCAGTATTATAGTAGTTATATTCCTGTATATAGGAGCAGTATAATAGTAGTTATATTCTTGTATATAGGAGCAGTATTATAGTAGTTATATTCTTGTATATAGGAGCAGTATTATAGTAGTTATATTCCTGTATATAGGAGCAGTATTATAGTAGTTATATTTTATACATGGTGCAATGTGATAGAAGTATTTTGTGTTTATAAAGGGCAGTATTATTTTCCTTGGAGTTTGCCCCTGATGAACCCCTCTATCATACAGGAGGAAACACATTGGAATATCCTATAACATAATGGAATCTTTCTGCAGGTGACATTTTCTCACTTAGCGTCTGTATTTACTTTCTGGACGTCCCTATTGTGTATCACTAGGTTATTGGTTGTGCAGTTGTGACTCTGTGGTGTTGATCTTGTGCTTTTTTGCTGCTTTCATGCCAATTTGTTTTTTTATTCCTTTTTAATAAGTAAATGAATGTCACAGTCCCGTGGTATGTGCAATGTGATTAACCCTTTTATGAAACAGAATTGTGCTCAGAGCATTTATTTTCCTTGGCAGATGACACACAGAGCATTACTCAGCAGAAGACGATGTTGAGAAAGGAGAAGGGACCTACCAGCATATACAGAATATGACATATGGGCTCTATGCTGACATATCTGAAAGGATAAAGTGTATACAGTATATATATATTTGCCTGTGTATGCGTTTGTGTGTATGTATGTATGTCTGTATATGTGTGTGTATGTGCATATGTGTGTGTGTATGTATTTGTGTATATGTATGGGTGTGTGTGTAGGTTTGTGTATTTATGTGTGTATTTGTATTTATGTGTGTGTACATGTGTTTGTGTATGTGTGTGTATGGGTGTATTTATGTGTTTGTGTATGGGTGTGTTTGTGTGTATGCGTTTGTTTATGTGTGTATTTATGTGTGTGTGTTTGTGTAGGCATGTGTGTATGTATATTTATGTGTGTGTATGTGTGTGTTTGTTTATGTGTGTATGTGTATTTATGTGCATGTATGTGTGTGTATATGTGTGTTTGTGTAGGCATGTGTGTATGTATATTTATGTGTGTGTATGTGTTTGTTTGTTTATGTGTGTTTGTGTATTTATGTGTGTGTGTATGTATATTTATGTGTGTGTATGTGTGTGTTTGTTTATGTGTGTATGTGTATTTATGTGCATGTATGTTTGTGTATGTGTTTGTGTATGTGTATTTATGTGTGTGTTTGTGTGTGTGTTCTTTACAATCAGTGTTACATTGTGGAGATGTCCTATGATCCTGCGATGACACAGACAGGACAGGTTGTAGATGTCATTGTTTTTTCTTACCGCAATGAGATGTCCGAGGGCAACAGAGAGTCCTATGGCCAGAGGAACGGACCCCGAGATATCGTGTCGTCTTCTGTCTGTGACAGCAACAACGCAGAGGACCAGCTGGAAGGTGACCATGATCTCCACCCCAAGACCCTGCCCGGCCGTCACCCCGTCACTCAGCTGAAATACACAAGAAGATACAACATTACATGATAGGGAATGTGGCTTCTCACAGATTGTATCAAACAGAAAAGGCTTAGATACACTTCTGCAGAAGTAGACAGTATCGCAAACCATGTGCTTAGATACATTGGGTCACAGGTGGAATCACAATGTACAACACAATACAACAGCCCGCACTATTTATATGATGGTTTATCTGAGCAATCACACTATCTGGAAGCTGTATGACACTATGTATCTGAGCACTGTATGACACTATGTATCTGAGCACTGTATGACACTATGTATCTGAGCACTGTATGACACTATGTATCTGAGCACTGTATGACACTATGTATCTGAGCACTGTATGACACTATGTATCTGAGCATGGTATGACACTATGTATCTGAGCACGGTATGACACTATTTATCTGAGCACTGTATGACACTATGTATCTGAGCACTGTATGACACTATGTATCTGAGCACTGTATGACACTATGTATCTGAGCACTGTATGACACTATGTATCTGAGCACTGTATGACACTATGTATCTGAGCACGGTATGACACTATTTATCTGAGCACTGTATGCCACTATGTATCTGAGCACTGTATGACACTATTTATCTGAGCACTGTATGACACTATTTATCTGAGCACTGTATGACACTATGTATCTGAGCACTGTATGACACTATTTATCTGAGCACTGTATGACACTATTTATCTGAGCACTGTATGACACTATTTATCTGAGCACTGTATGACACTATTTATCTGAGCACTGTATGACACTATTTATCTGAGCACTGTATGACACTATGTATCTGAGCACTGTATGACACTATGTATCTGAGCACTGTATGACACTATGTATCTGAGCACTGTATGACACTATGTATCTGAGCACTGTATGACACTATTTATCTGAGCACTGTATGACACTATTTATCTGAGCACTGTATGACACTATTTATCTGAGCACTGTATGACACTATTTATCTGAGCACTGTATGACACTATGTATCTGAGCACTGTATGACACTATTTATCTGAGCACTGTATGACACTATTTATCTGAGCACTGTATGACACTATTTATCTGAGCACTGTATGACACTATTTATCTGAGCACTGTATGACACTATGTATCTGAGCACTGTATGATACTATTTATCTGAGCACTGTATGACACTATGTATCTGAGCACTGTATGACACTATGTATCTGAGCACTGTATGACACTATCTGAGCACTGTATGATACTATTTATCTGAGCACTGTATGACACTATGTATCTGAGCACTGTATGACACTATGTATCTGAGCACTGTATGACACTATTTATCTGAGCACTGTATGGCACTATGTATCTGAGCACTGTATGACACTATTTATCTGACCACTGTATGACACTATGTATCTGAGCACTGTATGACACTATTTATCTGAGCACTGTATGACACTATGTATCTGAGCACTGTATGACACTATGTATCTGAGCACTGTATGACACTATGTATCTGAGCACTGTATGACACTATTTATCTGAGCACTGTATGACACTATGTATCTGAGCACTGTACGATACTATTTATCTGAGCACTGTATGACACTATGTATCTGAGCACTGTATGACACTATGTATCTGAGCACTGTATGACACTATTTATCTGAGCACTGTATGACACTATTTATCTGAGCACTGTATGACACTATGTATCTGAGCACTGTATGATACTATTTATCTGAGCACTGTATGACACTATGTATCTGAGCACTGTATGATACTATGTATCTGAGCACTGTATGACACTATGTATCTGAGCACTGTATGACACTATTTATCTGAGCACTGTATGACACTATGTATCTGAGCACTGTATGACATTATGTATCTGAGCACTGTATGACACTATTTATCTGAGCACTGTATGACACTATGTATCTGAGCACTGTATGACACTATGTATCTGAGCACTGTATGACACTATTTATCTGAGCACTGTATGACACTATTTATCTGAGCACTGTATGACACTATTTATCTGAGCACTGTATGACACTATGTATCTGAGCACTGTATGACACTATGTATCTGAGCACTGTATGACACTATGTATCTGAGCACTGTATGACACTATGTATCTGAGCACTGTATGACACTATGTATCTGAGCACTGTATGACACTATTTATCTGAGCACTGTATGACACTATTTATCTGAGCACTGTATGACACTATGTATCTGAGCACTGTATGACACTATTTATCTGAACACTGTATGACACTATGTATCTGAGCACTGTATGATACTATTTATCTGAGCACTGTATGACACTATGTATCTGAGCACTGTATGATACTATGTATCTGAGCACTGTATGACACTATGTATCTGAGCACTGTATGACACTATTTATCTGAGCACTGTATGACACTATTTATCTGAGCACTGTATGACATTATGTATCTGGAGTTTGTATGACACAATTTCTAGATGCTATATGGCACTATTTATCTGGATCCTGTATAACACATTGTTATATCTTCCTGAATGTTACTGTTGTTACATACACTATTTGTCTGGACGCTGTTCACATTATGTGCGTACAGTGTGGACATATTCATATTGGCATGGTATAGAATTATCTAGTACTGTAACCTGGGGACTGTATGGAACTTCCTAAGAGGTTGGTTTGGATAAATAGATCGATAAATAGAAAGATAGATATTTTTGAGATAGGTAGATAGATAGATAGATATGAGATAGATAGATGA
Source organism: Hyla sarda (assembly GCF_029499605.1). NCBI lineage: Eukaryota > Metazoa > Chordata > Amphibia > Anura > Hylidae > Hyla > Hyla sarda. The sequence continues at coordinate 9,681,462 of NC_079193.1, forward strand.
GATAGATAGATAGATATGAAATAGATAGATAGATAGATAGATAGATATGAGATAGATAAGAGATAGATAGATCTGACAAAGATATGAGAGATAGATAGATATGAGATAGATAGATAGATAGATAGATAGATATGAGATAGACAGATATGAGATTGATAGATAGATAGATATTATATAGATAGATAGATATAAGATAGATAGATAGATAGATATGAGATAGATAGATAGATAGATAGATATGAGATAGATATGAGATAGATAGATATATATATATATATATCTCATATCTATCTATCTATCTATCTATCTATCTCATATCTATTTATCTCATATCTATCTATCTCCTATCTATCTATCTATCTATCTATCTATCTATCTATCTCATATCTATCTATCTATCTATCTCATATCTATCTATCTCCTATCTATCTATCTATCTCATATCTATCTATCTATCTCATATCTATCTATCTCATATCTATCTATCTCATATCTATCTATCTCATATCTATCTATCTCAGATAGATAACAGATATATATATATATATATATATCTCATATCTATCTATCTATCTATCTGTTATCTATCTGAGATAGATAGATAGATATGAGATAGATAGATATGAGATAGATAGATATGAGATAGATAGATAGATATGAGATAGATAGATAGATAGGAGATAGATAGATATGAGATAGATAGATAGATAGATATGAGATAGATAGATAGATAGATAGATAGGAGATAGATAGATATGAGATAAATAGATATGAGATAGATAGATAGATAGATAGATAGATAGATAGATAGATAGATAAATAGATATGAGATAGATAGATATTAGATAGATAGATATGAGATAGATAAATAGATATGAGATAGATAGATATTAGATAGATAGATATGAGATAGATAGATAGATAGATAGATAGATAGATATGCTGTTGTAATGCAGTATATACAGGGCCCATTGTAATTCTGTCCCCCAGAGGCCGATATAATCCTGGATGTGATTTGCGCCGTGTGATGTAAATTTGACTCATGTATTTGATCCTAATGTAAAGAGATGAAGTAATGGGAAATCTCCGGCCGCGTTCACACAGCGCAGATAGATACGGATTAGGCTGCATTTACATCTGAGATGGGGGCAGAATACTTGACACTCTTGTGGCTCTCCCCCGGCCGCCATGCTGCGGACAGATCACGGTGTCTCTGACATTTCACGCCGTCAGCAGCGCATTTCTCGGGCCGTCAGATAACTCTCCAGAGTTCCGTAACCATGGCGTCCATTCTGTGCCCCTATACCCGGCTCATTAATAATCAACCTTTTATTGTTTCTTGTATTTTGTGCTCGCAGTGGCGTTTACTTTATACACGACGCGCCAAATTACAATAACACTGGAAAAATCTCCCTGTACGATTAGGAACGCCCGTCCCTCGCCTGTGTGAGTGCGGATGCCATAGCGACTGCATCAGAAATGTTTATCGCCACTTTTGGGGAACTTTTTGTTGTGGTCCCATGAATAGAATTTTTCTTTTCCTAATTCCGAGCGAATTTTCCGCCGCGGATATGGTAACGCAGATGTTTCCATTGGTGTTTTTTTTTGTGCATTAAAGGAAGGTCTCATGATTTCATCGGGGAGGGGTTTTATATGGTGGTGGCTCCTGTTGTTTATGGCGCGCACGAGGACAGAATCAGGATAAGCCACTCTTTCATCGCCATGGCGGGCGTGTTCCCTGCGCACACTATAGCAAATGTCCTGGCACAGCGAGAGGCTGTGAAAATCTATGACTAAAGCCTCTATTCATGGAGCCCCCGGCCGCATTCCTCCGCTAACCTTTAAGAAAAGCATCGGGAGCTATAGGTATTCTGTGCCGCCATTTATCACACAAATATCACAGCCTAAGCGCATTAAAGGCCGTTCACGCATTCAGCGCTGCAGCCAAAATTTGACAGGAGAATTTTGGGTCTTTTTGAACTTTTTCCAACTTTCCTTCTTTTATTTATTTTTTCTCTTCCCGATAGAGGAGGAAGTCAATGTGATCGCTACGTTACATCGGATCTGCAGTTGTCTTTATAATCAACATGATTTATGTATTAAATAAAAGAAAATAGAACCCGAAACGCGTTGTCTGTAACTTCAGTCTGCAATTTCATAAACGTGCGGCGGATCTCTGCTATGTGACATTCTGCCCTGAAAAGTATCTATTCTTCATCCGGGGCACATAGTGCTATATATCAGACACTATACACCACCATATAATGCTTTATATACACTATATACCGCCATATCATACACTATACACCACCATATAGTAATATATATATCATACACTATACACCACCATATAGTACTATATATATCATACACTATACACCACCATATAGTACTATATATATATCATACATTATACACCACCATATAGTACTATATATATATCATACACTATACACCACCATATAGTACTATATATATATATATCATACATTATACACCACCATATAGTACTATATATATCATACATTATACACCACCATATAGTACTATATATATATATCATACACTCTACACCACCATATAGTACTATATATCATACACTCTACACCACCATATAGTACTATATATAACATACACTATACACCACCATATAGTACTATATATATCATACATTATACACCACCATATAGTACTATATATATATCATACATTATACACCACCATATAGTACTATATATATATATATATATATATATATATATCATACACTATACACCACCATATAGTACTATATATATCATACACTATACACCACCATATAGTACTATATATATATCATACACTATACACCACCATATAGTAATATATATATATCATACACTATACACCACCATATAGTAATATATATATCATACACTATACACCATCATATAGTACTATATATATATCATACATTATACATCACCATATAGTACTATATATATATCATACATTATACACCACCATATAGTACTATATATATTATACACTATACACCACCATATAGTACTATATATATCATACACTATACACCACCATATAGTACTATATATATCATACACTATACACCACCATATAGTACTATATATATCATACACTATACACCACCATATAGTACTATATATATCATACACTATACACCACCATATAGTACTATATATATATCATACACTATACACCACCATATAGTACTATATATATATCATACACTATACACCACCATATAGTACTAAATATATATCATACACTATACACCACCATATAGTACTTTATATATATCATACACTATACACCACCATATAGTACTATATATATATCATACATTATACACCACCATATAGTACTATATATATATATATCATACACTATACACCACCATATAGTACTATATATATATATATATATCATACACTATACACCACCATATAGTACTATATATATCATACACTATACACCACCATATAGTAATATATATATCATACACTATACACCACCATATAGTAATATATATATATCATACACTATACACCACCATATAGTACTATATATATATATCATACATTATACACCACCATATAGTACTATATATATATCATACACTCTACACCACCATATAGTAATATATATATATATCATACACTATACACCACCATATAGTACTATATATATCATACACTATACACCACCATATAGTACTATATATATCATACACTATACACCACCATATGATATTATATATATCATACACTATACACCACCATATAGTACTATATATATCATACACTATACACCACCATATAGTACTATATATATCATACACTATACATAACCATATAGTACTATATATATATCATACACTATACACCACCATATAGTACTATATATATATCATACACTATACACCACCATATAGTACTATATATATCATACACTATACACCACCATATAGTACTATATATATCATACACTATACACCACCATATAGTACTATATATCATACACTATACACCACCATATAGTACTATATATATCATACACTATACACCACCATATAGTATTATATATATATATATATATCATACACTATACACCACCATATAGTACTATATATTATACACTATGCACCACCATATAGTACTATATATCATACACTATACACCCCCATATAGTACTATATATATCATACACTATACACCCCCATATAGTACTATATATATCATACACTATACACCACCATATAGTACTATATATATTATACACTATAAACACCATATAGTACTATATATATCATACACTATACACCACCATATAGTACTATATATATCCTACACTATACATCACCATATAGTACTATATATCATACACTATACACCACCATATAGTACTATATATATCATACACTATACACCACCATATAGTACTATATATCATACACTATACACCACCATATAGTACTATATATATCATACACTATACACCACCATATAGTACTATATATATATATCATACACTATACACCACCATATAGTACTATATATCCTACACTATACACCACCATATAGTACTATATATCATACACTATACACCACCATATAGTACTATATATATCATACACTATAAACACCATATAGTACTATATATATATATATATATATCATACACTATACATCACCATATAGTACTATATATATTATACACTATGAACACCATATAGTACTATATATATCATACACTATACACCACCATATAGTACTATATATATCCTACACTATACACCACCAGATAGTACTATATATCATACACTATACACCACCATATAGTACTATATATATCATACACTATACACCACCATATAGTACTATATATATATCATACACTATACACCACCATATAGTACTATATATATCATACACTATACACCACCAGATAGTACTATATATCATACACTATACACCACCATATAGTACTATATATATCCGACACTATACACCACCATATAGTACTATATATATCATACACTATACACCACCAGATAGTACTATATATCATACACTATACACCACCATATAGTACTATATATATCCGACACTATACACCACCATATAGTACTATATATATCATACACTATACACCACCATATAGTACTATATATATCATACACTATACACCACCATATAGTACTATATATCATACACTATACACCACCATATAGTACTATATATATCATACACTATACACCACCATATAGTACTATATATATCATACACTATACACCACCATATAGTACTATATATCATACACTATACACCACCATATAGTACTATATATATCATACACTATACACCACCATATAGTACTATATATATATATCATACACTATACACCACCATATAGTACTATATATATATATATATATATATATATATCATACACTATACACCACCATATAGTACTATATATCCTACACTATACACCACCATATAGTACTATATATATCATACACTATACACCTCCATATAGTACTATATATATATCCTACACTATACAGCACCATATAGTACTACATATATCATACACTATACACCACCATATAGTACTATATATTATACACTATACACCACCATATAGTACTATATATCATACACTATACACCACCATATAGTACTATATATCATACACTATACACCACCATATAGTACTATATATATCATACACTATAAACACCATATAGTACTATATATATATATATATATATATATATATCATACACTATACATCACCATATAGTACTATATATATTATACACTATAAACACCATATAGTACTATATATATCATACACTATACACCACCATATAGTACTATATATATCCTACACTATACACCACCAGATAGTACTATATATCATACACTATACACCACCATATAGTACTATATATATCATACACTATACACCACCATATAGTACTATATATCATACACTATACACCACCAGACAGTACTATATATATCCGACACTATACACCACCATATAGTACTATATATATCATACACTATACACCACCATATAGTACTATATATATCATACACTATACACCACCATATAGTACTATATATCATACACTATACACCACCATATAGTACTATATATATCCGACACTATACACCACCATATAGTACTATATATATATATATTATACACTATACACCACCATATAGTACTATATATATCATACACTATATACCACCATATAGTACTATATATATCATACACTATACACCACCATATAGTACTATATATATCATACACTATACACCACCATATAGTACTATATATATATTATACACTATACACCACCATATAGTACTATATATATATATCATACACTATACACCACCATATAGTACTATATATATATCATACACTATACACCACCATATAGTACTATATATATCATACACTATACACCACCATATAGTACTATATATATATCATACACTATACACCACCATATAGTACTATATATATCATACACTATACACCACCATATAGTACTATATATATCATACACTATACACCACCATATAGTACTATATATATCATACACTATACACCACCATATAGTACTATATATCATACACTATACACCACCATATAGTACTATATATTATACACTATACACCACCATATAGTACTATATATATCATACACTATACACCTCCATATAGTACTATATATATATCCTACACTATACAGCACCATATAGTACTATATATATCATACACTATACACCACCATATAGTACTATATATATCCTACACTATACACCACCATATAGTACTATATATATATATCCTACACTATACAGCACCATATAGTACTATATATATCATACACTATACACCACCATATAGTACTATATATATATCCTACACTCTACAGCACCATATAGTACTATATATATCATACACTATACACCACCATATAGTACGATATATATATCCTACACTATACAGCACCATATAGTACTATATATATCATACACTATACACCACCATATAGTACTATATATATATCCTACACTCTACAGCACCATATAGTACTATATATATCATACACTCTACACCACCATATAGTAATATATATATATCATACACTATACACCAACATATAGTACTATATATATCATACACTATACACCACCATATAGTACTATATATATGATACACTATACACCACCATATAGTACTATATATATATCATACACTATACACCACCATATAGTACTATATATATATATATATCATACACTATACACCACCATATAGTACTATATATATCCTACACTATACAGCACCATATAGTACTATATATATCATACACTCTACACCACCATATAGTACTATATATATCATACACTATACACCACCATATAGTACTATATATATCATACACTATACACCACCATATAGTACTATATATATCATACACTATACACCACCATATAGTACTATATATATCCGACACTATACACCACCATATAGTACTATATATATATATATTATACACTATACACCACCATATAGTACTATATATATCATACACTATACACCACCATATAGTACTATATATATCATACACTATACACCACCATATAGTACTATATATATCATACACTATACACTACCATATAGTACTATATATATCATACACTATACACCACCATATAGTACTATATATATCATACACTATACACCACCATATAGTACTATATATATCATACACTATACACCACCATATAGTACTACATATATCATACACTATACACCACCATATAGTACTATATATATCATACACTATACACCACCATATAGTACTATATATATCATACACTATACACCACCATATAGTACTATATATATCATACACTATACACCACCATATAGTAATATATATATCATACACTATACACCACCATATATTACTATATATATCATACACTATACACCACCATATAGTACTATATATATCATACACTAAACACCACCATATAGTACTATATATCATACACTATACACTACCATATAGTACTATATATATCATACACTATACACCACCATATAGTACTATATATATATCATACACTATACACCACCATATAGTACTATATATATCATACACTATACACCACCATATAGTACTATATATATATCATACACTATACACCACCATATAGTACTATATATATCATACACTATACACTACCATATAGTACTATATAAATCATACACTATACACCACCATATAGTACTATATATATCATACACTATACACCACTATATAGTACTATATATATCATACACTATACACCACCATATAGTACTATATATATCATACACTATACACCACCATATAGTACTATATATATCCGACACTATACACCACCATATAGTACTATATATATATATATTATACACTATACACCACCATATAGTACTATATATATCATACACTATACACCACCATATAGTACTATATATATCATACACTATACACCACCATATAGTACTATATATATATATCATACACTATATACCACCATATAGTACTATATATATCATACACTATACACCACCATATAGTACTATATATATCATACACTATACACCACCATATAGTACTATATATCATACACTATACACCACCATATAGTACTATATATATCATACACTATACACCACCATATAGTACTATATATATCATACACTATACACCACCATATAGTACTATATATCCTTCACTATACACCACCATATAGTACTATATATATCATACACTATACACCACCATATAGTACCATATATATCATACACTATACACCACCATATAGTACTATATATATCATACACTATACACCACCATATAGTACTATATATATCATACACTATACACCACCATATAGTACTATATATATCATACACTATACACCACCATATAGTACTATATATATCATACACTATACACCACCATATAGTACTATATATATCATACACTATACACCACCATATAGTACTATATATATCATACACTATACACCACCATATAGTACTATATATATCATACACTATACACCACCATATGATATTATATATATCATACACTATACACCACCATATAGTACTATATATATCATACACTATACACCACCATATAGTACTATATATATCATACACCACCATATAGTACTATATATATCATACACTATACACCACCATATAGTACTATATATTATACACTATACACCACCATATAGTACTATATATATCATACACTATACACCACCATATAGTACTATATATATATATCATACACTATACACCACCATATAGTACTATATATATTATACACTATACACCACCATATAGTACTATATATATCATACACTATACACCACTATATAGTACTATATATATCCTACACTATACACCACCATATAGTACTATATATATTATACACTATACACCACCATATAGTACTATATATATTATACACTATAAACACCATATAGTACTATATATCATACACTATACACCACCATATAGTACTATATATTATACACTATACACCACCATATAGTACTATATATATCATACACTATACACCTCCATATAGTACTATATATATATCCTACACTATACAGCACCATATAGTACTATATATATCATACACTATACACCACCATATAGTACTATATATATCATACACTATACACCGCCATATAGTACTATATATCATACACTATACACCACCATATGATATTATATATATCATACACTATACACCACCATATAGTACTATATATCATACACTATACACCACCATATAGTACTATATATATATCCTACACTCTACAGCACCATATAGTACTATATATATCATACACTATACACCACCATATAGTACTATATATATCATACACTATACACCACCATATAGTACGATATATATCCTACACTATACAGCACCATATAGTACTATATATATCATACACTATACACCACCATATAGTACTATATATATATATATCCTACACTCTACAGCACCATATAGTACTATATATATCATACACTCTACACCACCATATAGTACTATATATATATATCATACACTATACACCAACATATAGTACTATATATATATCATACACTATACACCAACATATAGTACTATATATATATCATACACTATACACCACCATATAGTACTATATATATCCTACACTATACAGCACCATATAGTACTATATATATCATACACTATACACCACCATATAATAATATATATATCATACACTATACACCACCATATAGTACTATATATATCATACACTATACACCACCATATAGTACTATATATATCATACACTATACACCACTATATAGTACTATATATATCATACACTATACACCACCATATAGTACTATATATATCATACACTATACATCACCATATAGTACTATATATATCATACACTATACACCACCATATAGTACTAAATATCATACACTATACACCACCATATAGTACTATATATATCCGACACTATACACCACCATATAGTACTATATATATATATATATTATACACTATACACCACCATATAGTACTATATATATCATACACTATACACCACCATATAGTACTATATATATCATACACTATACACCACCATATAGTACTATATATATCATACACTATACACCACCATATAGTACTATATATATCATACACTATACACCACCATATAGTACTATATATCCTTCACTATACACCACCATATAGTACTATATATATCATACACTTTACACCACCATATAGTACCATATATATCATACACTATACACCACCATATAGTACTATATATATCATACACTATACACCACCATATAGTACTATATATATCATACACTATACACCACCATATAGTACTATATATATCATACACTATACACCACCATATAGTACTATATATATCATACACTATACACCACCATATAGTACTATATATATCATACACTATACACCACCATATAGTAATATATATATCATACACTTTACACCACCATATAGTACTATATATATATCATACACTATACACCACCATATAGTACTATATATATCATACACTATACACCACCATATAGTACTATATATATCATACACTATACACCACCATATAGTACTATATATATATCATACACTATACACCACCATATAGTACTATATATCCTACACTATACACCACCATATAGTACTATATATATCATACACTATACACCACCATATAGTACTATATATATTATACACTATAAACACCATATAGTACTATATATCATACACTATACACCACCATATAGTACTATATATATATCATACACTATACACCACCATATAGTACTATATATATATCATACATTATACACCACCATATAGTACTATATATATATCATACATTATACACCACCATATAGTACTATATATTATACACTATACACCACCATATAGTACTATATATATCCTACACTATACACCACCATATAGTACTATATATATCATACACTATACACCACCATATAGTACTATATATATCATACACTATACACCACCATATAGTACTATATATATCATACACTATACACCACCATATAGTACTATATATCATACACTATACACCACCATATAGTACTATATATATATATCATACATTATACACCACCATATAGTACTATATATATATCATACACTATACACCACCATATAGTACTATATATATATATATCATACACTATACACCACCATATAGTACTATATATCATACGCTATACACCACCATATAGTACTATATATATCATACACTATACACCACCATATAGTACTATATATCATACACTATACACCACCATATAGTACTATATATATCATACACTATACACCACCATATAGTACTATATATCATACACTATACACCACCATATAGTATTATATATATCATACACTATACACCACCATATAGTACTATATATATCATACACTATACACCACCATATAGTACTATATATATCATACACTATACACCACCATATAGTACTATATATATCATACACTATACACCACCATATAGTACTATATATATCATACACTATACACCACCATATAGTACTATATATATCATACACTATACACCACCATATAGTACTATATATATATATCATATACTATACACCACCATATAGTACTATATATATATCATACACTATACACCACCATATAGTACTATATATTATACACTATACACCACCATATAGTACTATATATATCATACACTATACACCACCATATAGTACTATATATATATCATACATTATACACCACCATATAGTACTATATATCCTACACTATACACCACCATATAGTACTATATATATATCATACACTATACACCACCATATAGTACTATATATATCATACACTATACACCACCATATAGTACTATATATATATCATACACTATACACCACCATATAGTACTATATATATATATCATACATTATACACCACCATATAGTACTATATATATATCATACACTATACACCACCATATAGTACTATATATTATACACTATACACCACCATATAGTACTATATATATATATCATACATTATACACCACCATATAGTACTATATATATCATACACTATACACCACCATATAGTACTATATATTATACACTATACACCACCATATAGTACTATATATCATACACTATACACCACCATATAGTACTATATATATCTAACACTATACACCACCATATAGTACTATATATCATACACTATACACCACCATATAGTACTATATATATCATACACTATACACCACCATATAGTACTATATATATCATACACTATACACCACCATATAGTACTATATATATATATATATATATATATATATATCATACACTATACACCACCATATAGTACTATATACCATACACTATACACCACCATATAGTACTATATATCATACACTATACACCACCATATAGTACTATATATATATATATATATATATATCATACACTATACACCACCATATAGTACTATATACCATACACTATACACCACCACATAGTACTAAATATCATACACTATACACCACCATATAGTACTATATATTTCATACACTATAAACCACCATATTAGAGTATATTGCAGTGAATAACAACCAGGGTGTCTCCAGCTGTTGCCAAACTACAACACCCAGCATGCCCGGACAGCCAACGGCTGTCCGGGCATGCTGGGAGTTGTAGTTTGGCAACAGTGAGTGGCATCCTGGCGTATTGTCCTACAGAGATCCCTCCTGACCTTCTACTGATAACCAGCTGAATCCCTGGCTCAGCATTTCTCAGTTTCCTGGCTCTAACAGTAAAGAATCCTTTCACAATCTGAGATGTAATCTCTCCTTTCACCTTCAGAGGGCGACCTTGAGACTTTAGGTCGCTCATCTGCTCTAGTCATCTGCCAGTGCTTGTGGTCCAGAGTTTCCTGTATATATTTATCTATCGTTTGATCCTCCTGTGACTCCTCCTGGCCTGACTGTGTTATCCTGCCCTCACGTGTGACTAGGTGAACAATCCAGGACAGTCAGCCATAAACGTATCATCGAGCATTATCTCATCCTGCAGGGGCTACTGATGCCTAAAAAGGGATTTTTGGAGCGTGCATTAAAACTGGACCGAATTTCATCATGACACCCATCCAAGATGGCGACTGCCAAGTCTTTAAAACTGATGCCAATTACTGTAACAGTACGAAAACAATGGCCGTTGCTATATATCCTGATTCCATAGAGATAGCAGCAGTATACAGATAGAGCTAGAGGGAAGGGGTATGCCTACTATATATCCTGATCCCATAGATATCCGCAGTATACAGATAGAGCTAGAGGGAAGGGGTATGCCTACTATATATCCTGATCCCATAGATAGCAGCAGTATACAGATAGAGCTAGAGGGAAGGGGTATGCCTACTATATATCCTGATCCCATAGATAGCAGCAGTATACAGATAGAGCTAGAGGGAAGGGGTATGCCTACTATATATCCTGATCCCATAGAGATAGCCGCAGTATACAGATAGAGCTAGAGGGAAGGGGTATGCCTACTATATATCCTGATCCCATAGATATCCGCAGTATACAGATAGAGCTAGAGGGAAGGGGTATGCCTACTATATATCCTGATCCCATAGAGATAGCCGCAGTATACAGATAGAGCTAGAGGGAAGGGGTATGCCTACTATATATCCTGATCCCATAGATAGCAGCAGTATAAAGATAGAGCTAGAGGGAAGGGGTATAACTACTATATATCCTGATCCCATAGATAGCAGCAGTATAGAGATAGAGCTAGAGGGAAGGGGTATAACTACTATATATCCTGATCCCATAGAGATAGCAGTATATTGGTATACTGCTGCTATCTCTATAAAATCTGGATAAATAGTAGTTAAAAACCTCCCCTCTAGCTCTGTCTGTATACTGCTGCTATCTCTATGGGAACAGGATATATATATAGTAGTTATACACCTCCCCTCCATCTCTATCTGTATACTGCTGCTGCTATCTCTATGAGCAAGTATCCAATCTCATGTATCTGCCCCGCCCACTAATGATTATATAGTATTCACGTTATGATTACATTGTATCTGGTCTCATGTATCTGCCCCGCCCACTCATGATTATAAAGTATTCACGTTATGATTACATTGTATCTGGTGTCATATATCTGCCCCGCCCACTAATGATTATATAGTATTCACGTTATGATTACATTGTATCTGGTGTCATGTATCTGCCCCGCCCACTAATGATTATATAGTATTCACGTTATGATTACATTGTATCCGGTCTCATGTATCTGCCCCGCCCACTAATGATTATATAGTATTCACGTTATGATTACATTGTATCCGGTCTCATGTATCTGCCCCGCCCACTAATGATTATATAGTATTCACGTTATGATTACATTGTATTTGGTCTCATATATCTGCCCCGCCCACTAATGATTATATAGTATTCACGTTATGATTACATTGTATCTGGTCTCATATATCTGCCCCGCCCACTAATGATTATATAGTATTCACGTTATGATTACATGGTATCTGGTCTCATGTATCTGCCCCGCCCACTAATGATTATATAGTATTCACGTTATGATTACATTGTATCTGGTGTCATATATCTGCCCGCCCACTAATGATTATATAGTATTCACGTTATGATTACATTGTATCTGGTGTCATATATCTGCCCCGCCCACTAATGATTATATAGTATTCACGTTATGATTACATTGTATCTGGTCTCATGTATCTGCCCCGCCCACTAATGATTATATAGTATTTACGTTATGATTACATTGTATCTGGTCTCATCTATCTGCCCCGCCCACTAATGATTATATAGTATTCACGTTATGATTACATTGTATCCGGTCTCATGTATCTGCCCCGCCCACTAATGATTATATAGTATTCACGTTATGATTACATTGTATCCGGTGTCATATATCTGCCCCGCCCACTAATGATTATATAGTATTCACGTTATGATTACATTGTATCTGGTCTCATGTATCTGCCCCGCCCACTAATGATTATATAGTATTTACGTTATGATTACATTGTATCTGGTCTCATCTATCTGCCCCGCCCACTAATGATTATATAGTATTCACGTTATGATTACATTGTATCCGGTCTCATGTATCTGCCCCGCCCACTAATGATTATATAGTATTCACGTTATGATTACATTGTATCTGGTGTCATATATCTGCCCCGCCCACTAATGATTATATAGTATTCACGTTATGATTACATTGTATCTGGTCTCATGTATCTGCCCCGCCCACTAATGATTATATAGTATTCACGTTATGATTACATTGTATCTGGTCTCCTGTATCTGCCCCGCCCACTAATGATTATATAGTATTCACATTATGATTACATTGTATCTGGTGTCATGTATCTGCCCCGCCCACTAATGATTATATAGTATTTACATTATGATTATTTTGTATCTGGTCTCATGTATCTGCCCCGCCCACTAATGATTATATAGTATTCACGTTATGATTATTTTGTATCTGGTCTCATGTATCTGCCCCGCCCACTAATGATTATATAGTATTCACGTTATGATTATTTTGTATCTGGTGTCATATATCTGCTCCGCCCACTAATGATTATATAGTATTCACGTTATGATTACATTGTATCAGGTCTCATGTATCTGCCCCGCCCACTAATGATTATATTGTATTCACGTTATGATTACATTGTATCCGGTCTCATGTATCTGCCCCGCCCACTAATGATTATATAGTATTCAAGTTATGATTACATTGTATCCGGTCTCATATATCTGCCCCGCCCACTAATGATTATATAGTATTCACGTTATGATTACATTGTATCCGGTCTCATATATCTGCCCCGCCCACTAATGATAACCTCTCGGCTGATACAGATTTCCTAATTTTCATGACTTGCAGTAACTCCTCCAGGGTCCTTATTAGTGTTGTGGTAAAATTTCTGGATCCCTAATATTTACCTCTGACCTACAAGGATGAGAGAAAACACCTGCGTAATTCCCAGGACCGTACACAGCGCTAGCTACAAACTCAAAACAGTAATATATGCAACATAGACTCACATTATTTCTCCCATACAGTACTTTACATATCTCTGCTGACTTTACAGGTGCTCTCACAGTGCAGTATACATCTCCTCTCACTTTACAGGTACTCTCACAGTACAGTATACATCTCCTCTCACTTTACAGGTGCTCTCACAGTACAGTATACATCTCCTCTCACTTTACAGGTGCTCTCCCAGTGCAGTATACATCTCCTCTCACTTTACAGGTGCTCTCACAGTACAGTATACATCTCCTCTCACTTTACAGGTGCTCTCACAGTACAGTATACATCTCCTCTCACTTTACAGGTGTTCTCACAGTACAGTATACATCTCCTCTCACTTTACAGGTGCTCTCACAGTACAGTACACATCTCCTCTCACTTTACAGGTGCTTTCACAGTACAGTATACATCTCCTCTCACTTGACAGGTGCTCTCACAGTACAGTATACATCTCCTCTCACTTTACAGGTACTCTCACAGTACAGTATACATCTCCTCTCACCTTACAGGTGCTCTCACAGTACAGTATACATCTCCTCTCACTTTACAGGTGTTCTCACAGTACAGCATACATCTCCTCTCACTTTACAGGTGCTCTCACAGGACAGTATACATCTCCTCTCACTTTACAGGTGTTCTCACAGGACAGTATACATCTCCTCTCACTTTACAGGTGCTCTCACAGCACAATATACATCTCCTCTCACTTTACAGGTGCTCTCACAGGACAGTATACATCTCCTCTCACTTTACAGGTGCTCTCACAGTACAGTATACATCTCCCCTCACTTTACAGGTGCTCTCACAGTACAGTATACATCTCCTATCACTTCACAGGTGCTCTCACAGTACAGTATACATCTCCTCTCACCTTACAGGTGCTCTCACAGTACAGTATACATCTCCTCTCACTTTACAGGTGCTCTCACAGTACAGTATACATCTCCTCTCACTTTACAGGTGCTCTCACAGTACAGTATACATCTCCTCTCACTTTACAGGTGCTCTCACAGTACAGTATACATCTCCTATCACTTTACAGGTGATCTCACAGTACAGTATACATCTCCTATCACTTTACAGGTGCTCTCACAGTACAGTATACATCTCCTCTCACTTTACAGGTGCTCTCACAGTACAGTATACATCTCCTCTCACTTTACAGGTGCTCTCACAGTACAGTATACATCTCCTCTCACTTTACAGGTGTTCTCACAGTACAGCATACATCTCCTCTCACTTTACAGGTGCTCTCACAGGACAGTATACATCTCCTCTCACTTTACAGGTGTTCTCACAGGACAGTATACATCTCCTCTCACTTTACAGGTGCTCTCACAGCACAATATACATCTCCTCTCACTTTACAGGTGCTCTCACAGGACAGTATACATCTCCTCTCACTTTACAGGTGCTCTCACAGTACAGTATACATCTCCTCTCACTTTACAGGTGCTCTCACAGTACAGTATACATCTCCTCTCACTTTACAGGTGCTCTCACAGTACAGTATACATCTCCTCTCACTTTACAGGTGTTCTCACAGTACAGTATACATCTCCTCTCACTTTACAGGTGCTCTCACAGTACAGTACACATCTCCTCTCACTTTACAGGTGCTTTCACAGTACAGTATACATCTCCTCTCACTTGACAGGTGCTCTCACAGTACAGTATACATCTCCTCTCACTTTACAGGTACTCTCACAGTACAGTATACATCTCCTCTCACCTTACAGGTGCTCTCACAGTACAGTATACATCTCCTCTCACTTTACAGGTGTTCTCACAGTACAGCATACATCTCCTCTCACTTTACAGGTGCTCTCACAGGACAGTATACATCTCCTCTCACTTTACAGGTGTTCTCACAGGACAGTATACATCTCCTCTCACTTTACAGGTGCTCTCACAGCACAATATACATCTCCTCTCACTTTACAGGTGCTCTCACAGGACAGTATACATCTCCTCTCACTTTACAGGTGCTCTCACAGTACAGTATACATCTCCCCTCACTTTACAGGTGCTCTCACAGTACAGTATACATCTCCTATCACTTCACAGGTGCTCTCACAGTACAGTATACATCTCCTCTCACCTTACAGGTGCTCTCACAGTACAGTATACATCTCCTCTCACTTTACAGGTGCTCTCACAGTACAGTATACATCTCCTCTCACTTTACAGGTGCTCTCACAGTACAGTATACATCTCCTCTCACTTTACAGGTGCTCTCACAGTACAGTATACATCTCCTATCACTTTACAGGTGATCTCACAGTACAGTATACATCTCCTATCACTTTACAGGTGCTCTCACAGTACAGTATACATCTCCTCTCACTTTACAGGTGCTCTCACAGTACAGTATACATCTCCCCTCACTTTACAGGTGCTCTCACAGTACAGTATACATCTCCCATCACTTTACAGGTACTCTCACAGTACAGTATACATCTCCCATCACTTTACAGGTGCTCTCACAGTACAGTATACATCTCCTATCACTTTACAGGTACTCTCACAGTACAGTATACATCTCCTCTCACTTTACAGGTGTTCTCACAGTACAGTATACATCTCCTATCACTTTACAGGTGCTCTCACAGTACAGTATACATCTCCTCTCACTTTACAGATGCTCTCACAGTACAGTATACATCTCCTCTCACTTTACAGGTGCTCTCACAGTACAGTATACATCTCCTCTCACTTTACAGGTGCTCTCACAGTACAGTATACATCTCCTCTCACTTTACAGATGCTCTCACAGTACAGTATACATCTCCTCTCACTTTACAGGTACTCTCACAGTACAGTATACATCTCCTCTCACTTTACAGGTGCTCTCACAGTACAGTATACATCTCCTCTCACTTTACAGGTGCTCTCACAGTACAGTATACATCTCCTCTCACTTTACAGGTGCTCTCACAGTACAGTACACATCTCCTCTCACTTTACAGGTGCTCTCACAGTACAGTACACATCTCCTCTCACTTTACAGGTGATCTCACAGTACAGTACACATCTCCTATCACTTTACAGGTGCTCTCACAGTACAGTATACATCTCCTCTCACTTTACAGGTGCTCTCACAGTACAGTATACATCTCCTCTCACTTTACAGGTGTTCTCACAGTACAGTATACATCTCCTCTCACTTTACAGGTACTCTCACAGTACAGTATACATCTCCTCTCACTTTACAGGTGCTCTCACAGTACAGTATACATCTCCTCTCACTTTACAGGTGCTCTCACAGTACAGTATACATCTCCTATCACTTTACAGGTGCTCTTACAGTACAGTATACATCTCCTCTCACTTTACAGGTGCTCTCACAGTACAGTATACATCTCCTCTCACTTTACAGGTGCTCTCACAGTACAGTATACATCTCCTCTCACTTTACAGGTGTTCTCACAGTACAGTATACATCTCCTCTCACTTTACAGGTGTTCTCACAGTACAGTATACATCTCCTCTCACTTTACAGGTGCTCTCACAGTACAGTATACATCTCCTATCACTTTACAGGTGCTCTCACAGTACAGTATACATCTCCTCTCACTTTACAGGTGCTCTCACAGTACAGTATACATCTCCTCTCACTTTACAGGTGCTCTCACAGTACAGTATACATCTCCTATCACTTTACAGGTACTCTCACAGTACAGTATACATCTCCTCTCACTTTACAGGTGCTCTCACTGTACAGTATACATCTCCTATCACTTTACAGGTGCTCTCACAGTACAGTATACATCTCCTCTCACTTTACAGGTGCTCTCACAGTACAGTATATATCTCCTCTCACTTTACAGGTGCTCTCACAGTACAGTATACATCTCCTATCACTTTACAGGTGCTCTCACAGTACAGTATACATCTCCTCTCACTTTACAGGTGCTCTCACAGTACAGTATACATCTCCTCTCACTTTACAGGTGCTCTCACAGTACAGTATACATCTCCTTTCACTTTACAGGTGCTCTCACTGTACAGTATACATCTCCTCTCACTTTACAGGTGATCTCACAGTACAGTATACATCTCCTCTCACTTTACAGGTACTCTCACAGTACAGTATACATCTCCTCTCACTTTACAGGTGCTCTCACAGTACAGTATACATCTCCTCTCACTTTACAGGTGCTCTCACAGTACAGTATACATCTCCTCTCACTTTACAGGTGCTCTCACAGTACAGTATACATCTCCTATCACTTTACAGGTGCTCTCACAGTACAGTATACATCTCCCCTCACTTTACAGGTGCTCTCACAGTGCAGTATACATCTCCTCTCACTTTACAGGTGCTCTCACAGTACAGTATACATCTCCTCTCACTTTACAGGTGCTCTCACAGTACAGTATACATCTCCTCTCACTTTACAGGTGCTCTCACAGTACAGTATACATCTCCTATCACTTTACAGGTGCTCTCACAGTACAGTATACATCTCCTATCACTTTACAGGTGCTCTCACAGTACAGTATACATCTCCTATCACTTTACAGGTGCTCTCACAGTACAGTATACATCTCCTCTCACTTTACAGGTGCTCTCACTGTACAGTATACATCTCCTATCACTTTACAGGTGCTCTCACTGTACAGTATACATCTCCTATCACTTTACAGGTGCTCTCACAGTACAGTATACATCTCCTCTCACTTTACAGGTGCTCTCACAGTACAGTATACATCTCCTCTCACTTTACAGGTGATCTCACAGTACAGTATACATCTCCTCTCACTTTACAGGTACTCTCACAGTACAGTATACATCTCCTATCACTTTACAGGTGCTCTCACAGTACAGTATACATCTCCTCTCACTTTACAGGTGCTCTCACAGTACAGTATACATCTCCTCTCACTTTACAGGTGCTCTCACAGTACAGTATACATCTCCTCTCACTTTACAGGTGCTCTCACAGTACAGTATACATCTCCTCTCACTTTACAGGTGTTCTCACAGTACAGTATACATCTCCTCTCACTTTACAGGTGCTCTCACAGTACAGTATACATCTCCTCTCACTTTACAGGTGCTCTCACAGGACAGTATACATCTCCTCTCACTTTACAGGTGCTCTCACAGTACAGTATACATCTCCTCTCACTTTACAGGTGCTCTCACAGTACAGTATACATCTCCTCTCACTTTACAGGTGCTCTCACAGTACAGTATACATCTCCTCTCACTTTACAGGTGCTCTCACAGTACAGTACACATCTCCTCTCACTTTACAGGTGATCTCACAGTACAGTATACATCTCCTCTCACTTTACAGGTGCTCTCACAGTACAGTATACATCTCCTATCACTTTACAGGTACTCTCACAGTACAGTATATATCTCCTCTCACTTTACAGGTGATCTCACAGTACAGTATACATCTCCTCTCACTTTACAGGTGCTCTCACAGTACAGTATACATCTCCTCTCACTTTACAGGTACTCTCACAGTACAGTATACATCTCCTCTCACTTTACAGGTGCTCTCACAGTACAGTATACATCTCCTATCACTTTACAGGTGCTCTTACAGTACAGTATACATCTCCTCTCACTTTACAGGTGCTCTCACAGTACAGTACACATCTCCTCTCACTTTACAGGTGCTCTCACAGTACAGTATACATCTCCTCTCACTTTACAGGTGTTCTCACAGTACAGTATACATCTCCTCTCACTTTACAGGTGTTCTCACAGTACAGTATACATCTCCTCTCACTTTACAGGTGCTCTCACAGTGCAGTATACATCTCCTCTCACTTTACAGGTGTTCTCACAGTACAGTATACATCTCCTCTCACTTTACAGGTGATCTCACAGTACAGTATACATCTCCTCTCACTTTACAGGTGCTCTTACAGTACAGTATACATCTCCTTTCAATTTACAGGTGCTCTCACAGTACAGTATACATCTCCTCTCACTTTACAGGTGCTCTCACAGTACAGTATACATCTCCTCTCACTTTACAGGTGCTCTCACAGGACAGTATACATCTCCTCTCACTTTACAGGTGCTCTCACAGTACAGTATACATCTCCTCTCACTTTACAGGTGTTCTCACAGTAAAGTATACATCTCCTCTCACTTTACAGGTGCTCTCACAGTACAGTATACATCTCCTCTCACTTTACAGGTGCTCTCACAGTACAGTACACATCTCCTCTCACTTTACAGGTGCTCTCACAGTGCAGTATACATCTCCTCTCACAGTACAGTATACACCTCCTCTCACTTTACAGGTGCTCTCACAGTACAGTATACATCTCCCCTCACTTTACAGGTGCTCTCACAGTACAGTATACATCTCCTCTCACTTTACAGGTGCTCTCACAGTACAGTACACATCTCCTCTCACTTTACAGGTGCTCTCACAGTGCAGTATACATCTCCTCTCACAGTACAGTATACACCTCCTCTCACTTTACAGGTGCTCTCACAGTACAGTATACATCTCCTCTCACTTTACAGGTGCTCTCACAGTACAGTATACATCTCCTCTCACTTTACAGGTGCTCTCACAGTACAGTACACATCTCCTCTCACTTTACAGGTGCTCTCACAGTACAGTATACATCTCCTCTCACTTTACAGGTGCTCTCACAGTACAGTATACATCTCCTCTCACTTTACAGGTGCTCTCACAGTACAGTATACATCTCCTCTCACTTTACAGGTGCTCTTACAGTACAGTATACATCTCCTCTCAATTTACAGGTGCTCTCACAGTACAGTATACATCTCCTCTCACTTTACAGGTGCTCTCACAGTACAGTATACATCTCCTCTCACTTTACAGGTGCTCTCACAGGACAGTATACATCTCCTCTCACTTTACAGGTGCTCTCACAGTACAGTATACATCTCCTCTCACTTTACAGGTGCTCTCACAGTACAGTATACATCTCCTCTCAATTTACAGGTGCTCTTACAGTACAGTATACATCTCTCACTTTACAGGTACTCTCACAGTACAGTATACATCTCCTCTCACTTTACAGGTGCTCTCACAGTACAGTATACATCTCCTCTCACTTTACAGGTGTTCTCACAGTACAGTATACATCTCCTCTCACTTTACAGGTGATCTCACTGTACAGTATACATCTCCTCTCACTTTACAGGTGCTCTCACAGTACAGTATACATCTCCTCTCACTTTACAGGTGCTCTCACAGTACAGTACACATCTCCTCTCACTTTACAGGTGCTCTCACAGTACAGTATACATCTCCTCTCACTTTACAGGTGCTCTCACAGTACAGTATACATCTCCTCTCACTTTACAGGTGCTCTCACAGTACAGTATACATCTCCTCTCACTTTACAGGTGCTCTCACAGTACAGTATACATCTCCTCTCACTTTACAGGTGCTCTTACAGTACAGTATACATCTCCTCTCAATTTACAGGTGCTCTCACAGTACAGTATACATCTCCTCTCACTTTACAGGTGCTCTCACAGTACAGTATACATCTCCTCTCACTTTACAGGTGCTCTCACAGTACAGTATACATCTCCTCTCACTTTACAGGTGCTCTCACAGTACAGTATACATCTCCTCTCACTTTACAGGTGCTCTCACAGTACAGTACACATCTCCTCTCACTTTACAAACCTTACGTATGTGAACACAACACATTTCCTGAGGTAAGGGAGCTCCGGCAGTCATGTCAGCTGAATGGGACCCACATCAACCCATGGGGGTCCCAATCAGTGAGAGCATTATAGGGCAGGTGCATAAAAAGGGCAGGGGCCCCCTTTTTAATCTATGTGTGCACATCCCAGCTGTCACTACCCTCATATCTAAAACGTAGGACCAGCTTAAAGGGGCACTCCGGTAGTAAACATCTTGTTTTTATTTATTCAACTGGTGACAAAATTTTAAACAGACTTGTAAGTTACTTCTATTAAAAAATCTTTACCCTTCCAGTACTTATTAGTGGCTGTATTTCACAGAAAAAGTTCTTTTGTTTTTCGATTTCTTTTTTTTCTGTCCACAGTGCTGACACCTCTGTCCCCATTAGGAACTGTCCAGAGCAACATAGGTTTGCTATGGGGATTTTCTCCTGTTCTGGACAATTCTTGATACGGACAGAGGTGTCAGCAGAGAGCACAGTGGACAGAAAAAAAAAAAAGAAATCCAAAAAGGAAAGAACTTTCTCTGTAGTATATAGCAGCTAATAAGTACTGGAAAGATAATGGCTGTCCGGTAGAGATGAGCAAACTTACAGTAAATTCGATTCGTCACGAACTTCTCAGCTCGGCAGTTGATGACTTTTCCTGCATCAATTAGTTCAGCTTTCCGTTGCTCCGGTGGGCTGGAAAAGGTGGATACAGTCCTAGGAGACTCTTTCCTAGGAATGTATCCACCTTTTCCAGCCCACCGGAGCACCTGAAAGCTGAACTAATTTTAGCTGGATAAGTCAGCAACTGCCGAGCCGAGAAGTTCGTGACGAATCAAGTTTACTGTAAGTTCGCTCATCTCTACTGTCCGGGCATGCTGGGAGTTGAAGTTTTGGAACTGCTGGAGGAGGGCAGTTTGAAAACCTCTGCACTAAGCGATAAGATGAAAGGGAAGTCTTGATTTACCTTTCA
The DNA here is from genome assembly GCF_029499605.1 of Hyla sarda. NCBI lineage: Eukaryota > Metazoa > Chordata > Amphibia > Anura > Hylidae > Hyla > Hyla sarda. Next base: position 9,706,908 of record NC_079193.1, read on the forward strand.
GGGACAGTGTGCATCCTGTGGAGGAGGCAGACAGACCTTTAGTGTCCGGGCTTGCTGGGAGTTGAATTTTTGCAACATCTGGAGGGCCCTGAGTTTAGGAGTCCAGTGGGTGGTCCTACTCTGTAATTGGCAGTTATCTAGATAGACAGGAGCGCCCCCTGGACTCCCAAGCCCAGAAGAAGCAGAGATTGAAGCAAACAAATATCAAGTTTTTCTGAATCTTTTTCTCAGCAGTGTCACGATTCGGCAGGCTGGAGGTGGATCCTCTGTGCCAGAGAGGGATTGGCGTGGACCGTGTCGGTGGACCGGTTCTAAGTTGCTACTGGTTTTCACCAGAGCCCGCCGCAAAGCGGGATGGTCCTGCAGCGGCGGTAGCAACCAGGTCGTATCCACCGGCAACGGCTCAACCTCACTGACTGCTGAAGATAGGCGCGGTACAAGGGAGTAGACAAGAGCAAGGTCGGACGTAGCAGAAGGTCAGGGCAGGCAGCAAGGATCGTAGTCAGGGGCAACGGCAGGAGGTCTGGAACACACAAGGAAACGCTTTCACTGGCACAATGGCAACAAGATCCGGCGAGGGAGTGCAGGGGAAGTGAGGTAATAAAGCCAGGGAGCAGGTGGTAACTAATTAGGGTGATTGGACCGGGCACTAATCATTGGTGCACTGGCCCTTTAAATCTCAGAGAGCTGGCGCGCGCGCGCCCTAGAGAGCGGAGCCGCGCGCGCCAGAGCATGACAGCCGGGGACCGGGACAGGTGAGTGACTTGGGATGCGATTCGCGAGCGGGCGCGTCCCGCTATGCGAATCGCATCCCCGCCGGCAATGTCAGTGCAGCGCTCCCGGTCAGCGGGTCTGACCGGGGCGCTGCAGATAGAGGGATGCCGCGAGCGTTCCGGGGAGGAGCAGGGACCTGGAGCGCTCGGCGTAACAAGCAGTTGGCTGTCCGGGCATGCTGGGAGTTGAAGTTTTGCAACATCTGGAGGTCCACAGTCTGAGACCACAGCCTTAAAAGGAGCCTTAGAAGACGACCAAAGATCTGCTCACGCGTTTCCTGCACTCTTCCTAATTACTCCTCTGACTCTCCTCAAGGAACGCTGAGGATTTCCACGAATGTCATTTCGGGCAGTCACCGCCACCCTCGTGAACCACAACGCCAATGCAAGGAAGATGTGCCAGGTCTGTCACCCGTGGTGGAAACTGCTCCATCACCTGTCAACCACAATGTTATGAAACAACAGGAAATGGTTGTGGGCGATGTAGCTCCCGCGGGTGGTGAACGGGAGACACATGAAATGAATTCCTGCCGCTCGTTTCTTGCTGGCTTGGCAACATCTCCTTCTCCAGCTGGTTTGGAATTGTGTCCCACCAGCTTCTTGTTGGCATCGTATACCCGGGCACACAACTCCAGCTACAATCCATGACGACCAGGACAGAAAACCCCAGAAAATACAAGCGGATTGGAGGAGATGTTACATTCGCTTATAGCCGCTTATCTCCCCACTGTCCGCCATTTTTATTATCACAACCACTGTGATTGGCTCAGAACACGAATGTGACTTAATGCCCAGACCTGGTGCAAGGATTATTGCCACCCTAGGCGAAAGCTCATTTTGCCGCCCCTTGACCTCGCCCACTGGCTCCACCCTTTGACACGCCCCGCCTTACTATTGAGGTGACACACTGTAGCAAACCCCATCCTCATGTAATCTCCTTACTACTGGGGTGACACACTGTAACAAACCTCCTCCTCATGTAATCTCCTTACTACTGGGGTGACACACTGTAACAAACCTCCTCCTCATGTAATCTCCTTACTACTGTGGTGACACACTGTAACAAACCCCCTCCTCATGTAATCTCCTTACTACTGGGGTGACACACTGTAACAAACCTCCTCCTCATGTAATCTCCTTACTACTGTGGTGACACACTGTAACAAACCTCCTTCTCATGTAATCTCCTTACTACTGGGGTGACACACTGTAACAAACCTCCTCCTCATGTAATCTCCTTACTACTGGGGTGACACACTGTAACAAACCCCCTCCTCATGTAATCTCCTTACTACTGGGGTGACACACTGTAACAAACCTCCTCCTCATGTAATCACATTACTACTAGGGTGACGCACTGTAACAAACCTCCTCCTCATGTAATCTCCTTACTACTGGGGTGATACATTGTAACAAACCTCCTCCTCATGTAATCTCCTTACTACTGGGGTGACACACTGTAACAAACCTCCTCCTCATGTAATCTCCTTACTACTGGGGTGACACACTGTAACAAACCTCCTCCTCATGTAATCTCCTTACTACTGGGGTGACACACTGTAACAAACCTTCGCCATATGTAATCTCCTTACTACTGGGGTGACACTCTGTAACAAACCTCCTCCTCATGTAATCTCCTTACTACTGGGGTGACACACTGTAACAAACCTCCTCCTCATGTAATCTCCTTACTACTGGGGTGACGCACGGTAACAAACCTCCTCCTCATGTAATCTCCTTACTACTGGAGTGATACACTGTAACAAACCTCCTCCTCATGTAATCTCCTTACTACTGGGGTGATACACTGTAACAAACCTTCTCCTCATGTAATCTCCTTACTACTGGGTGACACACTGTAACAAACCTCCTCCTCATGTAATCTCCTTACTACTGTGGTGACACACTGTAACAAACCTCCTCCTCATGTAATCTCCTTACTACTGGGGTGACACACTGTAACAAACCTCCTCCTCATATAATCTACTTACTACTGGGGTGACACACTGTAACAAACCTCCTCCACATGTAATCTCCTTACTACTGAGGTGACACACTGTAATAAACCTCCTCCACATGTAATCTCCTTACTACTGGGGTGACACACTGTAACAAACCCCTTACTCATGTAATCTCCTTACTACTGAGGTGACACACTGTAACAAACCCCCTCCTTGTGTAGTCTCCTTACTACTGGGGGGCAGCATGGCAGAGTTTTGTTGGATGGGCGGGTACTTTAGATGCTGGCTAACTTTATTGCGGCAGACAGAGCGGCGCCCCCCTCAAGAGTGCGCTCTAGGCGGCTGCCTATTTTGCCTATATATAACCGGCCCGGTTAATACGTGACAATATCCTACATCGTGGTCCCCAACCCAATCCTCAGGGCCCTCCAGTGTTCTGGGTTTTTCCAGTTACTCCATTGGAATAGAATAGGGATGAATTCTGATCCTGGACTGTTGGTGGAGCCTTGAGGACTGGGTTGGGGACCTCTGTCCTACACGACTGATGACATCATCACTATTGGGTCTAGGAAGGTCACAGCCACGAGCACACGTGGACCCTTCACGGCCACAGACATAACACAAATATCCATTGCAGGAGGAGCGGCTGCCAGACACGGACACCATCTCTGGTGCCGCTTATCTCCATGGAGGACACAATAGGGTCAGTGAGGTCGACGCTAAGTTCATGTTTTTTTTTTTCCACCATTGACAGAGGTCGGTGGACTTGCAATTCTCATAGAACTAACGGTAAAATAAATAACTCCGCTCTCATCTTCATAAGAACAAAAGGATCAGGCAATTAAAAAGGATCAGGCAATTAAAAAAGGATCAGGCAATTAAAAAGGATCAGGCAATTAAAAAAGGATCAGGCAATTAAAAAAGATCAGGTAAGGAAAAAGAATCAGGCAATGAAAAAGGATAAGGCAATTAAAAAGGATCAGGCAATTAAAAAAGGATCAGGCAATTAAAAAAGATCAGGCAATTAAAAATGATCAGGCAATGAAAAAGGATCAGGCAATGAAAAAGGATCAGGCAAATAAAAAGGATCAGGCAATTAAAAAGGATCAGGCAATTATAAAAAATCAGGCAATTAAAAAAGGATCAGGCAACTAAAAAGGATCAGGCAATGAAAAAGGATCAGGCAATTAAAAAGGATCAGGCAATTAAAAAAGGATCAGGCAATTAAAAAAGATCCGGCAATTAAAAAAGGATGAGGCAATTAAAAAGGATGAGGCAATTAAAAAGGATCAGGCAATCAAAATCCAACATCTGGCTATTACATTACCCCCTTACGACATTAGGGGCCCCCATACACATTGGGGGGTATTTACTATCCGTGGTGTTTTTGTGCAATGTATTGCGATTATTTAGTCGACTGAGGGTGTGTTGCACCCAAAACGCATCATTTCCTGTTCTCCCATCCCGTTGTGTCGATCCACAAGTCTTTATGCAACAACACTGCGCTAGATTTCCTTCTTATAAATTGGGCTGCAAGACCACACACAAACTGAAGACAGGTGTGGCGCTGTTTTTGGTAAAAAAAAGAACAGCTCTGTTTTTGCTAATCCTTGATAAACTTTTTTTAATCCTCGATAAATTTTATGGTGTCCTGTATGGGTTTTTCCCATACAGGAAACCATAAAATTATCTTTATGGACCTGAGGAAGGCATGAGAACACGCCAAAACGCGTTGTCCATTTGTTACTTTTATTCATAACAAAAAAAGTTCCTGTGTACCTTTGGCATCTTCGCATAATTTTACTATTTGCTTTAAAAATTACATAATCTTGTCTGTGATTTCAGAAAATAGCGGTAAAATTGCTTTCGTAATTAGCATGAACACGCCCTCAAAGGGGTAAATCAGAATTTGAGAACTGACCCCTCTCCTATGGATCCTGTGGATGGGGGAGAACCCCTTTAATGTGGAACATTCCATGAACGATAAAGTTGCAGATTATCTTAATTAACATTTTTCTTTTTTTAAATTTAAAGCAAATAAAAATTGCGCAGTCAGGTATGGCTGATCAGGGGATGGCGTGGGATTTGCGCAATGTTTTTGCTACTTTTCAAAAGTCGCAGATGATAAATCTGGCGCCAAAAGATTTACCATGAAACCGTGCCAACTCTGCCCAACAAAAACGCCATCTAGCGCAGACGGCGGGGGACAATGGTGGATGCAGATTCACGGTTTACATATTTGCACTACATTTACAGGTGCAAATACTTTAGTAAATGTCCCCCATTCGGTTGACATAACTCACCGCCAAAATCTTTAATTACCGGGGTCCCCGTAACCCACGGCGATAAGCAATGAAGTGACGGTATATGAGGGTGTCACACAAAGCCACGCCTTATTCTGAATATAATTGGGGTCCCTAAACAACATGAAGGACTGCGTTATGTGCTGTGGCCCCTAAAAGGGTCCTGCTCATCTCTTCACGTCCTGGAGGTATAACTGAGTCAAGAGCGGAAGGAGGCCAGTCGCAATCATCTCATGCGCCAAAACCACGCCCGCGCGGAGTGTCTGATAACGCAACCGCACGCGATGTCTGTCGCAACGACATTCCACAGCTAGGTTTGGCCCTAACGGGCTCGGTTTGGCCCTAACGCAATGACCATGGCCAGCACCGTCCTTTCTCGTCTCTTAGGTATAAGGAGATTGTCTGGTTGTTCTGTTTTTGTTTTTACAAATAAAGTTTGATCACGACATGGCTGTATCACTATTAGCTATAAGAAAAAACTGCCCTCGCTGCCCATGGCAACTACAAATGGCCGCTGAGCTCTGACTGGTTACTATGGGCAACAAGGACAGGTTTTCCTAGGAGTTGTTTTCATAACCTAAACTGTCTTTCACTTTCACTTTCTAAGCTCACCTGAGCCTGGTTGCTATGGGCAACAGGCAGCTTTTCTAAATGAGGCCTATAGATTCCCTGGTTGCTATGGGCAACAGGCAGCTTTTCTAAATGAGGCCTATAGATTCCTTGGTTGCTATGGGCAACAGGCAGCTTTTCTAAATGAGGCCTATAGATTCCTTGGTTTCTATGGGCAACAGGTAGCTTTTCTAAATGAGGCCTATAGATTCCTCACCATATATATTTTTTTCTAAGATCTCTGCTTGCTGTCAGCGAATGGAATGTAAGCGAAGCTGAGGGTTTGCCAAACTTTATTCAGTCTAAACAACCGTCAGAGACAGTGTTTCCTAACCAGGGTGTCTCCGGCTGTTGCAAAACTACAACTCCCAGCATGCTGGCCTGGCTCATGTATAATACTACATAATACAATCTAATAAGTCATTGTTTCCCAACCAGGGTGCCCCCAGCTGTTACAAAACTACAACTCCCAGCATGCCCGGACAGCCGTTGGCTGTCCGGGCATGCTGGGAGTTGTAGTTTTGCAACAGCTGGAGACCCCCTGGTTGGGAAACACTGTAATAAACTGAGGGTTTGCCAAACTTTATTCAGTCTAGACAACCGTCGGTGACAGTGTTTCCTAACCAGGGTGTCTCCGGCTGTTGGCTGTCCAGGGATGCTGGGAGTTGTAGTTTTGCAACAGCTGGAGACCCCCTGGTTGGGAAACACTGTAATAAACTGAGGGTTTGCCAAACTTTATTCAGTCTAGACAACCGTCGGTGACAGTGTTTACTAACCAGGGTGTCTCCGGCTGTTGGCTGTCCAGGGATGCTGGGAGTTGTAGTTTTGCAACAGCTGGAGGCACTCTGGTTGGGAAACACAGTAATAAGCTGAGGGTTTGCCAAACTTTATTCAGTCTAGACAACCGTCGGTGGCAGGGTTTCCTAACCAGGGTGTCTCTGGCTGTTGGCTATCCGGGCATGCTGGGAGTTGTAGTTTTGCAACAGCTGGAGACCCCCTGGTTGGGAAACACTGTAATAAACTGAGGGTTTGCCAAACTTTATTCAGTCTAGACAACCGTCGGTGACAGTGTTTCCTAAACAGGGTGTCTCCGGCTGTTGGCTGTCCGGGCATGCAGGGAGTTGTAGTTTTGCAACAGCTGGAGGCACCCTGGTTGGGAATCACCGAGGGTTTGCCAAACTTTATTCAGTCTAGACAACCGTGGGTGACAGTGTTTCCTAACCAGGATGTCTCCGGCTGTTGGCTGTCCGGGCATGCTGGGAGTTGTAGTTTTGCAACAGCTGGAGGCCCCTTGGTTGGGAAACACTGTAATAAGCTGAGGGTTTGCCAAACTTTATTCAGTCTGGACAACCGTCGGTGACAGTGTTTCCTAACCAGGGTGTCTCTGGCTGTTGGCTGTCCGGGCATGCTGGGAGTTGTAGTTTTGCGACAGCTGGAGGCACTCTGGTTGGGAAACACTGTAATAAGCTGAGGGTTTGCCAAACTTTATTCAGTCTAGACAACCGTCGGTGACAGTGTTTCCTAACCAGGGTGTCTCCGGCTGTTGGCTGTCCGGGCATGCTGGGAGTTGTAGTTTTGCGACAGCTGGAGGCACCCTGGTTGGGAAACACTGTAATAAGCTGAGGGTTTGCCAAACTTTATTCAGTCTAGACAACCGTCGGTGACAGTGTTTCCTAACCAGGGTGTCTCCGGCTGTTGGCTATCCGGGCATGCTGGGAGTTGTAGTTTTGCGACAGCTGGAGGCACTCTGATATGGAAACACTGTTCTGTATCAGAGCACGGTTTTATCACCATGACAGAAACCCATCAGACCCCCTTTAAAGTCACTGGGGTCTGACGGGGGACCACTGGGGACCTTTGCGTAACAAATCTGCCGCCGCAGTTATTTTTGTTGTTCTGCCCCAGCGCAGACTTGAACGAAGCCTCATCCCTTCTGATAGTTTGTTACAATGTGTCAGTGCAGCATAAAATGTTTCGGTCTGAGACGTCAATCACGCGCGACTGCGCCGCCGTTACGTAAATTTTTACGTACTATGATTTTGTATGTGTTATCACAGTTATCGTATATAGATGTAGCAGAGCTGAGTTTGTCTTTTTCACCGCATTCTTTTTCTGGATACAGATAATGCAGTCACATGATCGTGCGTGGTGCCAAGTGACATATTTAGTTCTGGTATGCAGGTAGGGTGTTCTGGAAAGAGCCGCCATTCTACCAATACATTGTCACCCAGCTTTCCCAGAAGCAGATATTACTTAGATTCAGCAGGATTTCTCATGAATTGTGATTGCGCAGAGCTGAGCGTGTTTCCTGACAGTGAAGCTGCTCCGAAATTCTTCCCTAGAGAACGCCACTCATCCAGCAGCTGACAGGAATACTAATAATGGCGCAGCCTTGAGGAGAAAGTGTTTATCTCCAGCAGTCTATAGAAAGCGTGTCACCTGCTGATAACAACACCAGCTACTGCCTCATGTATGTCACCACGTGTTATCTGGGGTGTTACATAGGACTGCAGGTTACATCTATACATTATCTGTACTCAGAGAGTTATCACTGTGTTATCTGGGGTGTTACATAGGACTGCAGGTCACATCTATACATTATCTGTACTCAGAGAGTTATCACTGTGTTATCTGTGGTGTTACATAGGACTGCAGGTCACATCTACTACATAATCTGTACTCAGAGAGTTATCACTATGTTATCTGTGGTGTTACATAGGACTGCAGGTCACATCTACTACATTATCTGTACTCAGAGAGTTATCACTGTGTTATCTGTGGTGTTACATAGGACTGCAGGTCACATCTACTACATAATCTGTACTCAGAGAGTTATCACTGTGTTATCTGTGGTGTTACATAGGACTGCAGGTCACATCTACTACATTATCTGTACTCAGAGAGTTATCACTGTTACGCCTAGCGCTCCGGGTCCCCGCTCCTCCCCGGAGCGCTCGCTTCTCTCTCGCTACCGCAGCGCTCCGGGCAGCTCCACTGACCCGGTGCGCTGCGATACCGTCTCCAGCCGGGATGCGATTCGCGATGCGGGTAGCGCCCGCTCGCGATGCGCATCCCGACTCCCGTACCTGACTCGCTCTCCGTCTGTCCTGTCCCGGCGCGCGCGGCCCCGCTCCCTAGGGCGCGCGCGCGCCGGGTCTCTGCGATTTAAAGGGCCACTGCGCCGCTGATTGGCGCAGTGGTTCCAATTAGTGTGTTCACCTGTGCACTCCCTATTTATACCTCACTTCCCCTTCACTCCCTCGCCGGATCTTGTTGCCATTGTGCCAGTGAAAGCGTTTCCTTGTGTGTTCCTAGCCTGTGTTCCAGACCTCCTGCCGTTGCCCCTGACTACGATCCTTGCTGCCTGCCCCGACCTTCTGCTACGTCCGACCTTGCTTCTGTCTACTCCCTTGTACCGCGCCTATCTTCAGCAGTCAGAGAGGTTGAGCCGTTGCTAGTGGATACGACCTGGTCACTACCGCCGCAGCAAGACCATCCCGCTTTGCGGCGGGCTCTGGTGAAAAACCAGTAGTGACTTAGAACCGATCCACTAGCACGGTCCACGCCAATCCCTCTCTGGCACAGAGGATCCACTACCTGCCAGCCGGCATCGTGACAGTAGATCCGGCCATGGATCCCGCTGAAGTTCCTCTGCCAGTTGTCGCCGACCTCACCACGGTGGTCGCCCAGCAGTCACAACAGATAGCGCAACAAGGCCAACAGCTGTCTCAACTGACCGTGATGCTACAGCAGTTACTACCACAGCTCCAGCAATCATCTCCTCCGCCAGCTCTTGCACCTCCTCCGCAGCGAGTGGCCGCTTCTGGACTACGACTATCCTTGCCGGATAAATTTGATGGGGACTCTAAATTCTGCCGTGGCTGTCTTTCCCAATGTTCCCTGCACTTGGAGATGATGTCGGACCAGTTTCCTACTGAAAGGTCTAAGGTGGCTTTCATAGTCAGCCTTTTGTCTGGAAAAGCTCTGTCATGGGCCACACCGCTCTGGGACCGCAATGACCCCGTCACTGCCTCTATACATTCCTTCTTCTCGGAAATTCGAAGTGTCTTTGAGGAACCTGCCCGAGCCTCTTCTGCTGAGACTGCCCTGTTGAACCTGGTCCAGGGTAATTCTTCCGTTGGCGAGTACGCCGTACAATTCCGTACTCTTGCTTCAGAATTATCCTGGAATAATGAGGCCCTCTGCGCGACCTTTAAAAAAGGCCTATCCAGCAACATTAAAGATGTTCTGGCCGCACGAGAAATCCCTGCTAACCTACATGAACTCATCCATCTTGCCACTCGCATTGACATGCGTTTTTCCGAAAGGCGTCAGGAGCTCCGCCAGGATATGGACTTTGTTCGCACAAGGCGTTTTTTCTCCCCGGCTCCTCTCTCCTCTGGTCCCCTGCAATCCGTTCCTGTGCCTCCCGCCGTGGAGGCTACGCAGGTCGACCGGTCTCGCCTGACACCTCAAGAGAGGACACGACGCCGCATGGAGAATCTCTGCCTGTACTGTGCCAGTACCGAACACTTCCTGAAGGATTGTCCTATCCGTCCTCCCCGCCTGGAAAGACGTACGCTGACTCCGCACAAAGGTGAGACAGTCCTTGATGTCTACTCTGCTTCTCCACGTCTTACTGTGCCTGTGCGGATATCTGCCTCTGCCTTCTCCTTCTCTACTATGGCCTTCTTGGATTCCGGATCTGCAGGAAATTTTATTTTGGCCTCTCTCGTCAACAGGTTCAACATCCCAGTGACCAGTCTCGCCAGACCCCTCTACATCAATTGTGTAAACAATGAAAGATTGGACTGTACCATACGTCTCCGCACGGAGCCCCTTCTAATGTGCATCGGACCTCATCACGAGAAGATTGAGTTTTTGGTCCTCCCCAATTGCACTTCCGAAATCCTCCTTGGACTACCCTGGCTTCAACTCCATTCCCCAACCCTGGATTGGTCCACTGGGGAGATCAAGAGTTGGGGGCCCTCTTGTTTCAAGGACTGCCTAAAACCGGTTCCCAGTACCCCTTGCCGTGACTCTGTGGTTCCCCCTGTAACCGGTCTCCCTAAGGCCTATATGGACTTTGCGGATGTTTTTTGCAAAAAACAAGCTGAGACTCTACCTCCTCACAGGCCTTATGACTGTCCCATTGACCTCCTCCCGGGCACTACTCCACCCCGGGGCAGAATCTATCCTCTGTCCGCCCCAGAGACTCTTGCTATGTCGGAGTACATCCAGGAAAATTTAAAAAAAGGCTTTATCCGTAAATCCTCCTCTCCTGCCGGAGCCGGATTTTTCTTTGTGTCCAAAAAAGATGGCTCTCTACGTCCTTGCATTGACTACCGCGGTCTTAATAAAATCACGGTAAAGAACCGCTACCCCCTACCCCTCATCTCTGAACTCTTTGATCGCCTCCAAGGTGCCCACATCTTTACCAAACTGGACTTAAGAGGTGCTTATAATCTCATCCGCATCAGAGAGGGGGATGAATGGAAAACGGCATTTAACACTAGAGATGGACACTTTGAGTATCTGGTCATGCCCTTTGGCCTGTGCAACGCCCCTGCCGTCTTCCAAGACTTTGTTAATGAAATTTTTCGTGATCTCTTATACTCCTGTGTTGTTGTATATCTGGACGATATCCTGATTTTTTCTGCCAATCTAGAAGAACACCGCCAGCATGTCCGTATGGTTCTTCAGAGACTTTGTGACAATCAACTTTATGCCAAGATAGAGAAATGTCTGTTTGAATGCCAATCTCTTCCTTTCCTAGGATACTTGGTCTCTGGCCAAGGACTACAAATGGATCCAGACAAACTCTCTGCCGTCTTAGATTGGCCACGCCCCTCCGGACTCCGTGCTATCCAACGTTTTTTGGGGTTCGCCAATTATTACAGGCAATTTATTCCACATTTTTCTACCGTTGTGGCCCCTATCGTGGCTTTAACCAAAAAAAATGCCAATCCCAAGTCTTGGCCTCCTCAAGCGGAAGACGCCTTTAAACGGCTCAAGTCTGCCTTTTCTTCGGCTCCTGTGCTCTCCAGACCTGACCCATCTAAACCCTTCCTATTGGAGGTTGATGCCTCCTCTGTAGGAGCTGGAGCGGTCCTTCTACAAAAAAATTCTTCCGGGCATGCTGTTACTTGTGGTTTTTTTTCTAGGACCTTCTCTCCGGCGGAGAGGAACTACTCCATCGGGGATCGAGAGCTTCTAGCCATTAAATTAGCACTTGAGGAATGGAGGCATCTGCTGGAGGGATCAAGATTTCCAGTTATTATTTACACCGATCACAAGAACCTCTCCTATCTCCAGTCTGCCCAACGGCTGAATCCTCGCCAGGCCAGGTGGTCTCTGTTCTTTGCCCGATTTAATTTTGAAATTCACTTTCGGCCTGCCGATAAGAACATTAGGGCCGATGCTCTCTCTCGTTCCTCGGATGCCTCGGAAGTTGAACTCTCTCCGCAACACATCATTCCTCCTGACTGCCTGATTTCCACTTCTCCAGCCTCCATCAGGCAAACTCCTCCAGGGAGGACCTTCGTCACTCCACGCCAACGCCTCGGAATCCTCAAATGGGGTCACTCCTCCCATCTCGCAGGCCATGCGGGCATCAAGAAATCTGTGCAACTCATCTCTCGCTTCTATTGGTGGCCGACTCTGGAGACGGATGTCGTGGACTTTGTGCGAGCCTGCACTGTCTGTGCCCGGGATAAGACTCCTCGCCAGAAGCCCGCTGGTTTTCTTCATCCTCTGCCTGTCCCCGAACAGCCTTGGTCTCTGATTGGTATGGATTTTATTACAGACCTACCCCCATCCCGTGGCAACACTGTTGTTTGGGTGGTCGTTGATCGATTCTCCAAGATGGCACATTTCATCCCTCTTCCTGGTCTTCCTTCAGCGCCTCAGTTGGCTAAACAATTTTTTGTACACATTTTTCGTCTTCACGGGTTGCCCACACAGATAGTCTCGGATAGAGGCGTCCAATTCGTGTCAAAATTCTGGAGGGCTCTCTGTAAACAACTCAAGATTAAATTAAACTTTTCTTCTGCATATCATCCTCAATCCAATGGACAAGTAGAAAGAATTAACCAGGTCTTGGGTGATTATTTACGACATTTTGTTTCCTCCCGCCAGGATGATTGGGCAGATCTTCTACCATGGGCCGAATTCTCGTATAACTTTAGAGTCTCTGAATCTTCCTCCAAATCCCCATTTTTCGTGGTGTACGGCCGTCACCCTCTTCCCCCCCTCCCTACTCCCTTGCCCTCTGGTTTGCCCGCTGTAGATGAAGTGACTCGTGATCTTTCCACCATATGGAAAGAGACCCAAGATTCTCTTTTACAGGCTTCATCTCGCATGAAAAAGTTTGCCGATAAGAAAAGAAGAGCTCCCCCCATTTTTGCTCCCGGAGACAAGGTATGGCTCTCCGCTAAATATGTCCGCTTTCGTGTCCCCAGTTACAAACTGGGTCCACGCTATCTTGGTCCTTTCAAAGTCTTGTGCCAAATTAATCCTGTCTCTTACAAACTTCTTCTTCCTCCTTCTCTCCGTATTCCTAATGCCTTTCATGTCTCTCTTCTTAAACCACTCATCATCAACCGTTTCTCTCCCAAATTAGTTTCTCCCACTCCTGTCTCCGGTTCTTCTGACGTCTTCTCAGTGAAAGAGATACTGGCCTCCAAGACGGTCAGAGGAAAAAGGTTCTTTTTGGTGGATTGGGAGGGCTGTGGACCTGAAGAGAGATCCTGGGAACCTGAGGACAACATCCTAGACAAAAGTCTGCTCCTCAGGTTCTCAGGCTCTAAGAAGAGGGGGAGACCCAAGGGGGGGGTACTGTTACGCCGAGCGCTCCGGGTCCCCGCTCCTCCCCGGAGCGCTCGCTTCTCTCTCGCTACCGCAGCGCTCCGGGCAGCTCCACTGACCCGGTGCGCTGCGATACCGTCTCCAGCCGGGATGCGATTCGCGATGCGGGTAGCGCCCGCTCGCGATGCGCATCCCGGCTCCCGTACCTGACTCGCTCTCCGTCTGTCCTGTCCCGGCGCGCGCGGCCCCGCTCCCTAGGGCGCGCGCGCGCCGGGTCTCTGCGATTTAAAGGGCCACTGCGCCGCTGATTGGCGCAGTGGTTCCAATTAGTGTGTTCACCTGTGCACTCCCTATTTATACCTCACTTCCCCTTCACTCCCTCGCCGGATCTTGTTGCCATTGTGCCAGTGAAAGCGTTTCCTTGTGTGTTCCTAGCCTGTGTTCCAGACCTCCTGCCGTTGCCCCTGACTACGATCCTTGCTGCCTGCCCCGACCTTCTGCTACGTCCGACCTTGCTTCTGTCTACTCCCTTGTACCGCGCCTATCTTCAGCAGTCAGAGAGGTTGAGCCGTTGCTAGTGGATACGACCTGGTCACTACCGCCGCAGCAAGTCCATCCCGCTTTGTGGCGGGCTCTGGTGAATACCAGTAGTGACTTAGAACCGATCCACTAGCACGGTCCACGCCAATCCCTCTCTGGCACAGAGGATCCACTACCTGCCAGCCGGCATCGTGACAATCACTGTGTTATCTGTGGTGTTACATAGGACTGCAGGTCACATCTATACATTATCTGTACTCAGAGAGTTATCACTGTGTTATCTGTGGTGTTACATAGGACTGCAGGTCACATCTACTACATTATCTTTACTCAGAGAGTTATCACTGTGTTATCTGTGGTGTTACATAGGACTGCAGATCACATCTATACATTATCTGTACTCAGAGAGTTATCACTGTGTTATCTGTGGTGTTACATAGGACTGCAGGTCACATCTACTACATTATCTGTACTCAGAGAGATATCACTGTGTTATCTGTGGTGTTACATAGGACTGCAGGTCACATCTACTACATTATCTGTACTCAGAGATTTATCACTGTTATCTGTGGTGTTACATAGGACTGCAGGTCACATCTATACATTATCTGTACTCAGAGAGTTATCACTGTGTTATCTGTGGTGTTACATAGGACTGCAGGTCACATCTACTACATTATCTGTACTCAGAGAGTTATCACTGTGTTATCTGTGGTGTTACATAGGACTGCAGGTCACATCTATACATTATCTGTACTCAGAGAGATATCACTGTGTTATCTGTGGTGTTACATAGGACTGCAGGTCACATCTACTACATTATCTGTACTCAGAGAGTTATCACTGTTATCTGTGGTGTTACATAGGACTGCAGGTCACATCTATACATTATCTGTACTCAGAGAGTTATCACTGTGTTATCTGTGGTGTTACATAGGACTGCAGGTCACATCTACTACATTATCTGTACTCAGGGAGTTATCACTGTGTTATCTGTGATGTTACATAGGACTGCAGGTCACATCACTACATTATCTGTACTCAGAGAGTTATCACTGTGTTATCTGTGGTGTTACATAGGACTGCAGGTCACATCTATACATTATCTGTACTCAGAGAGTTATCACTGTTATCTGTGGTGTTACATAGGACTGCAGGTCACATCTATACATTATCTGTACTCAGAGAGTTATCACTGTGTTATCTGTGGTGTTACATAGGACTGCAGGTCACATCTATACATTATCTGTACTCAGAGAGTTATCACTGTTATCTGTGGTGTTACATAGGACTGCAGGTCACATCTACTACATTATCTGTACTCAGAGAGTTATCACTGTGTTATCTGTGGTGTTACATAGGACTGCAGGTCACATCTACTACATTATCTGTACTCAGAGAGTTATCACTGTTATCTGTGGTGTTACATAGGACTGCAGGTCACATCTATACATTATCTGTACTCAGAGAGTTATCACTGTTATCTGTGGTGTTACATAGGACTGCAGGTCACATCTATACATTATCTGTACTCAGAGAGTTATCACTGTGTTATCTGTGGTGTTACATAGGACTGCAGGTCACATCTATACATTATCTGTACTCAGAGAGTTATCACGGTTATCTGTGGTGTTACATAGGACTGCAGGTCACATCTATACATTATCTGTACTCAGAGAGTTATCACTGTGTTATCTGTGGTGTTACATAGGACTGCAAGTCACATCTACTACATTATCTGTACTCAGAGAGTTATCACTGTGTTATCTGTGGTGTTACATAGGACTGCAGGTCACATCTATACATTATCTGTACTCAGAGAGTTATCACTGTTATCTGTGGTGTTACATAGGACTGCAGGTCACATCTATACATTATCTGTACTCAGAGTTATCACTGTTATCTGTGGTGTTACATAGGACTGCAGGTCACATCTACTATATTATCTGTACTCAGAGAGTTATCACTGTGTTATCTGTGGTGTTACATAGGACTGCAAGTCACATCTACTACATTATCTGTACTCAGAGAGTTATCACTGTGTTATCTGTGGTGTTACATAGGACTGCAGGTCACATCTATACATTATCTGTACTCAGAGAGTTATCACTGTGTTATCTGTGGTGTTACATAGGACTGCAGGTCACATCTATACATTATCTGTACTCAGAGAGTTATCACTGTGTTATCTGTGGTGTTACATAGGACTGCAGGTCACATCTACTACATTATCTGTACTCAGAGAGTTATCACTGTGTTATCTGTGGTGTTACATAGGACTGCAGGTCACATCTATACATTATCTGTACTCAGAGAGTTATCACTGTGTTATCTGTGGTGTTACATAGGACTGCAGGTCACATCTACTACATTATCTGTACTCAGAGAGTTATCACTGTGTTATCTGTGGTGTTACATAGGACTGCAGGTAACAGGTGTATCAGCCTATACCTCCAGCCTTTGTGATCCTCTTGCCATTTCTTCCCTATTGTCCAATGAGATTATTGTATTTATTAATAATTAGCCAATTAGTAACATGTAGGTGCAATCCTGTGGGGGGCGCTGTCTGTCATACCCGGTTTGGAATGGATACTTATTGGGAGAAACACTCTTCAAATGCAACATACATGCAGATATAGCAGAGCTGGGTGAGATCCCATAGATGATGCTGCAGAGCTTAATATGATGCTGCAGAGTTCAATGTAAACTACATGACTGATCACAGCTTCAAATCTGCAGGATCAAATATGTGCAGGATACTGTACGTGTGAATATAACCTAAGAGAGATCATGGCAGTAGGTGTTACTTGCAGTCCTATAACATGTGCTCCCTTACAGACGCAGCTCTGCTGCATCTAAACAGCAGTGTCACAAAATATGCAGAATATTTTTCTTCTACCTTTTTGACCATTACTTGTACCACTGTCAACTTTGCAATATGGAAAAAAAAAAAAAAAAGCAATAGTTAAAGGGGTATTCCAGGAAAAAAAAAAATGTTTTTATATATATCAACTGGCTCCAGAAAGTTAAACAGATTTGTAAATGACTTCTATTAAAAAAAAAATCTTAATCCTTTCAGTACTTATGAGCTTCTGAAGTTAAGGTTGTTCTTTTCTGTCTTAAGTGCTCTCTGATGACACGTGTCTCGGGAACCGCCCAGTTTAGAAGAGGTTTTCTATGGGGATTTCCTTCTAAACTGGGCATTTCCCGAGACAGATGTCATCGGAGAGCAATTAGACAGAAAAGAACAACTCAACTTCAGCAGCTCATAAGTACTGAAAGGATTAAGACTTTTTTTTTTATAGAAGTAATTTACAAATCTGTTTAACTTTCTGGAGCCAGTTGATCTATATATATAAAAAAAAAGTTTTTTCCTGGATAACCCCTTTAAGGATAAGGAAGATTCGGTACGGCTGGAGAAGAGATTAGAGAGAGAAATAAATGAATAAATATGAATCTTGAAATATTTTATGGAAAATCTATTTTTTTATTATTATTATTATTATTATTATTTTTTTTTTTTTTGTCCTTGCCGGGAGTCGGTCGTACGGGGCGGGTGGTTGGGCAGGGGAGTGTAATGGGTTAAAGATTTTGGATTATTCTGTGTGTCCTTATGTCTATGGATGGAATATGCTGTCGAAAATAAAGATTTAAATAAAAAAATAAAAAATAAATAACGTTGCAATATGGACGCCCCCAAAAATGTGCGTTACATCCTATAGAACTGCGCCATTAATAAACAATGACATTTGCGTGTAGCAGAGCCGGATATGTATTATAACTTTTTTTTAGTTAAATGGATATGCGAATTGTCATTGCCAGTGGTGGCTTTTCCTGCAGTCCTATGTAACGCCACAGGTGACACATGGACATGTTACAAATGACAAACTCAGCTCCACTACACCTGACAAATTTGGAATTGTTACAAAGACAGAAAATAGGCTCATAAAATCGCTACTATATAATACAATCTAATAAGTCAGTGTTTCCCAACCAGAGTGCCTCCAGCTGTTGCAAAATACAACTCCCAGCATGCCCGGACAGCCGTTGGCTGTCCGGGCATGCTGGGAGTTGTAGTTTTGCAACAGCTGGAGGCACCCTGGTTGGGAAACACTGAGGGTTTGCCAAACTTTATTCAGTCTGGACAACCGTCGGTGACAGTGTTTCCTAACCAGGGTGTCTCCGGCTGTTGGCTGTCCGAGCATGCTGGGAGTTGTAGTTTTGCAACAGCTGGAGGCACCCTGGTTGGGAAACACAGTAATAAGCTGAGGGTTTGCCAAACTTTATTCAGTCTAGACAACCGTCGGTGACAGTGTTTCCTAACCAGGGTGTCTCCAGTTGTTTGCTGTCCGGGCATGCTGGGAGTTGTAGTTTTGCAACAGCTGGAGGCACTCTGGTTGGGAAACACAGTAATAAGCTGAGGGTTTGCCAAACTTTATTCAGCCTAGACAACTGTCGGTGACAGCGTTTCCTAACCAGGGTGTCTCCGGCTGTTGGCTGTCCAGGGATGCTGGGAGTTGTAGTTTTGCAACAGCTGGAGGCACTCCGGTTGGGAAACACTGTAATAAGCTGAGGGTTTGGCAAACTTTATTCAGTCTAGACAACCGTCGGTGACAGCGTTTCCTAACCAGGGTTTCTCCAGCTGTTTGCTGTCCGGGCATGCTGGGAGTTGTAGTTTTGCAACAGCTGGAGGCACCCTGGTTGGGAAACACTGTAATACGTTGATACAACAAACATACCAGTTGTATCTAAAGCGAATCCATTCATAATAACTCACCCCATTCAGCCCGAGCGTGTTGCCCTCCAGGTTGCTGGTGATGCCGGACAGGATGGCGGTGGCGACCACGGCGCCCAGGCACTGCGCGATGATGTACATGACGGCCTTTAGGATGCTGATCTGACAGCTGAGGAGGCAGCCCAGGGTGACGGCGGGGTTCAGGTGGGCTCCGCTGATGTGCCCCACGCTCTGCGCCATGGTGGCGATGGACAGCCCAAAAGCCAGGGACACCTTCACGATATCTTGCGTCCGGCCGGCGGTTTCGTTCGTCTTGTCTTGGATGGGAAAATTGAAGCCGAGAGCGGCGCCGATACTTATAAAAACGAACATGATCATGGCTAAAAACTCGGCGATCACCGCCCTCCAGAAGGCTTTCTTTTTTAATTCACTGGCCATCTTCTTTTCTTCTTTTTTTTTTTTTTTTTTTTCGGACAAAACTGAAGAAAAAAAAAATTAAATTATCGGAAATAAATTTTTTTTTTTTAAATATCGAAATTTTTCAAGTCCTCTCCTAGAAAAGTGGGAGACGGATTGTGAGGAAAAAGTTGTAGTGTTGGGTTATTTATAGGGATTGGGTGGTCTGCGATGAGGAAAGGGGTGTTCCACAAAAGAAGGAAGGAACATTTACATAGAAAAAAAAATAGAGAAAAAAAAAAAATAGAGCTGCCACCGGGCGGCTGCCAAGTCCTCCCAGCACTTTCCATCAATTCTTCTTTCCCTCCCGTCTTTTTGTAAAAAAAAAAAAAAAAAATGCATTCAGAGACTTCACTGTACGGACATTCCAGCCCCATAAGACATTTACGCTGCTATCTCCGGGGAACCTGCATCTGTTTCTTTCGTTTGTACGTGAAACTTTTTGAAAGTTTTTGGTGTTTATTTTTTGTTTTCATTTTCTTCATGAGGCTCTTTGTAATATTTTATATCACATTTTGCTGTAACAGCTTTTCTTCTTTTCTTTTTTCTTTACGTTTTTTTTTTTTTTTTTTCTGCACCAAACAGATAACACTTTATCTTCTGTTACATTGTTTACTTGGTTAATGTGCTTTTTTTTTTTTCTTTCTTAAAGAAAATGTTTCCTTTATTTGACTGTTTTTATTTTATTGTTGTTTTAAGCATTCCGGGCCACATGTTGCCTGTTTGTTTCTTTTTGAAGCTCTCCACACTGACAGACTGTCATTTTTATTTATTTATTTATTTATTTATTTATTTATTTTTTTTTTGGGGGGGGGGGGGGGGGGTAAAAATGTTAATTGTTTAGTGTGTATACATTATAATTTTTTTCTTAAATCCAGTAGGCATGCATATTTTTGTTAACGTTTTACCTTTTAAAAATAAATTTTTTTGAAATAAAATTTTACACATAGAAAATATTTTTTTTAACTTTTTTTTATAGTATGTGAACATTGTGCTTTTTTTCAATTATTTTTATTGTTTTTATAGCTCTATAAACACATACACCATATGTTTCAATTTCAGCATACATATACAGTATGTCTGTGTTTATTTGTTTTTTTTTATTTGTAAATGTTTTGTGTTTTTTCCTTAACTTAAAGGGGTACTCCGCCCCTAGACATCTTATCCCCTATCAAAAGGATAGGGGATAAGATGTCTAATGGTCATCACGCCCCCTCCCATAGACATGAATGAAGGGGGTGGGGCGTCATAAAGGGGCGTGGCATGACGTCACGTCTCCCCCTGCGGGAACCCAGCGTTCAAAGCATACTGTTTGAAATGCGGGGTGCTGCGTGGAGATCGCGGGTGATGGCAGTGGCGGGACTCCCACGATCAGACATCTTATCCCCTATCCTATGAAGATGTCTGTGGGCGGAGTACCCCTTTAAAGCTCTATACACAACAAGTAACACATTTTTGTACAAGCCTAGTGTTGCTGGGTTTATGACGCTCATGATTCCCTGGGCAGGGCATAGTGACAACTGTAATATTAACAGTTATCACTAGATGTCACTGTTGTTGCAGAATCTAGGAGGTTATAAAAGGATCTGCAGGCAGGAAATGAGTCAGTTGGTGGCTGAGTCAGTGTGGCTTCCATAGTTTAGCATATTTACAGTAACATTAGCAAAAAATTGGAGTAATTTATACCTGAAATATGCACCTGTAGGTTTCAGCCCCATAACTCTCGGCAAGTATATTAAAGGGGTTTTCCAGGGAAAATTAGCTAATGGCCTATCCTCAGAAATGCAATCAATAGTTGATTGGCGCGGTGCTGACACCTGTCACAGCCCCCACCAATCAGCTGATTAGCACAGCCGCGGCACCTGGATATAAACAGTGTGAGCTCTGAAAGCAGTTGGCTCTGCACATCATGCAGTGGTGGTGCCTGGTCACTGCAGGTTGGCTCCTATTAATGGGAATAAGCACTGAGCTGCAATAACCATGAGCCACCACTGCACAATGTACAGAGCCAACTGCACCCAGCTCCTACATTGTTTACATCCAGTCATCAGCTGATCGTGGGGGTGCCTAGTGTTGGAATCAAAACTTTTAACATATCTCTTGGACAGTGCCCAAAGTTCCATTGAGAAAATGTTATATATATATATATATATATATATATATATACATATCATAAAATGTTGCAGTATCCTGTAATAACCTTTTTTATTGGACTAACAGCATTTTGTAGAGAAGCTTTCGGGATTCCTCCCTTTATCAAGTCCAAAGCAAATCTAATCTCACAAGGAGAAGACACCGGTTACATCTCACAAATATACAGGGGTAAAGACAATAGATGTGGAGAATTCACACTAAGATGGGCCATAAATTGTCCTGTTATAGGAACAAGAGTAAATAGATAAGAATGAGAAAAAGGGGGAGGGAGGGGGGAGCAGGGGGGAGACTGGTAATTAAGCAGGAAAAAGAGAGATACAAAAGAGAAGACAGTGCAGGTTATAAGAAATTTTGATAATGAGATAAGAAGCTCAAATCCACATTGAGTCCCCTGTTTTTCGAGTCAAAAAAACAGTATCATTTTGGCTTCAAATGTCTTTCTCTCTTGTGTGTTTTTGAAATTACCTCTCAGTATCTTGATTGTAAGGTCCTGTATGGAGGGGCCTGATTGGGTAACTGGGGTGTCCAACTGGGGGGCAGTGGTCCTTTTCTTTATGGCGGTTGATAGAATGTCTGTGTAGGTTCATCCTTTTGTTGAGTTTCCGTCCATAAAGAAAAGGACCACTGCCCCCCAGTTACCCAATCAGGCCCCTCCATACAGGACCTTACAATCAAGATACTGAGAGGTAATTTCAAAAACACACAAGAGAGAAAGACATTTGAAGCCAAAATGATACTGTTTTTTGACTCGAAAAACAGGAGACTCAATGTGGATTTGAGCTTCTTATCTCATTATCAAAATCTCTTATATCCTGTACTGTACTGTATTCTCTTATATCCTGTGCTGTACTGTATTCTCTTATATCCTGTACTGTACTGTATTCTCTTATATCCTGTGCTGTACTGTATTCTCTTATATCCTGTACTGTACTGTATTCTCTTATATCCTGTGCTGTACTGTATTCTCTTATATCCTGTGCTGTACTGTATTCTCTTATATCTCCTGTACTGTACTGTATTCTCTTATATCCTGTACTGTACTGTATTCTCTTATATCCTGTAATGTACTGTATTTTCTTATATCCTGTGCTGTACTGTATTCTCTTATATCCTGTACTGTACTGTATTCTCTTATATCCTGTACTGTACTGTATTCTCTTATATCCTGTGCTGTACTGTATTCTCTTATATCCTGTGCTGTACTGTATTCTCTTATATCCTGTGCTGTACTGTATTCTCTTATATCCTGTACTGTACTGTATTCTCTTATATCCTGTGCTGTACTGTATTCTCTTATATCTCCTGTACTGTACTGTATTCTCTTATATCCTGTACTGTACTGTATTCTTTTATATCCTGTACTGTACTGTATTCTCTTATATCCTGTACTGTACTGTATTCTCTTATAACCTGTACTGTACTGTATTCTCTTATATCCTGCGCTGTACTGTATTCTCTTATATCCTGTACTGTACTGTATTCTCTTATATCCTGTGCTGTACTGTATTCTCTTATATCCTGTACTGTACTGTATTCTCTTATATCCTGTACTGTACTGTATTCTCTTATATCCTGTACTGTACTGTATTCTCTTATAACCTGTACTGTACTGTATTCTCTTATATCCTGTACTGTACTGTACTCTCTTATATCCTGTACTATACTGTATTCTCTTATATCCTGTACTGTACTGTACTCTCTTATATCCTGTACTGTATTCTCTTATATCCTGTACTGTACTGTATTCTCTTATATCCTGTGCTGTACTGTATTCTCTTATATCCTGTACTGTACTGTATTCTCTTATATCCTGTACTGTACTGTATTCTCTTATATCCTGTGCTGTACTGTATTCTCTTATATCCTGTGCTGTACTGTATTCTCTTATATCCTGTGCTGTACTGTATTCTCTTATAACCTGTACTGTACTGTATTCTCTTATATCCTGTACTGTACTGTATTCTCTTATATACTGTACTGTACTGTATTCTCTTATATCCTGTGCTGTACTGTATTCTCTTATATCCTGTACTGTACTGTATTCTCTTATATCCTGTGCTGTACTGTATTCTCTTATATCCTGTACTGTACTGTATTCTCTTATATCCTGTACTGTACTGTATTCTCTTATATCCTGTACTGTACTGTATTCTCTTATAACCTGTACTGTACTGTATTCTCTTATAACCTGTACTATACTGTATTCTCTTATATCCTGTACTGTACTGTATTCTCTTATATCCTGTACTGTACTGTATTCTCATATATCCTGTACTGTACTGTATTCTTTTATATCCTGTACTGTACTGTATTCTCTTATAACCTGTACTGTACTGTATTCTCTTATATCCTGTACTGTACTGTATTCTCTTATATCCTGTACTGTACTGTATTCTCTTATATCTCCTGTACTGTACTGTATTCTCTTATATCCTGTACTGTACTGTATTCTCTTATATCTCCTGTACTGTACTGTATTCTCTTATATCTCCTGTACTGTACTGTATTCTCTCATCTCCTGTACTGTACTGTATTCTCTTATATCCTGTAATGTACTGTATTCTCTTATATCCTGTGCTGTACTGTATTCTCTTATATCCTGTGCTGTACTGTATTCTCTTATATCTCCTGTACTGTACTGTATTCTCTTATATCCTGTAATGTACTGTATTCTCTTATATCCTGTACTGTACTGTATTCTCTTATATCCTGTACTGTACTGTATTCTCTTATATCCTGTGCTGTACTGTATTCTCTTATATCCTGTACTGTACTGTATTCTCTTATATCCTGTACTGTACTGTATTCTCTTATAACCTGTACTGTACTGTATTCTCTTATAACCTGTACTATACTGTATTCTCTTATATCCTGTACTGTACTGTATTCTCTTATATCCTGTACTGTACTGTATTCTCATATATCCTGTACTGTACTGTATTCTCTTATATCCTGTACTGTACTGTATTCTCTTATATCCTGTACTGTACTGTATTCTCTTATAACCTGTACTATACTGTATTCTCTTATATCCTGTACTGTACTGTATTCTCTTATATCCTGTACTGTACTGTATTCTCATATATCCTGTACTGTACTGTATTCTCTTATATCCTGTAATGTACTGTATTCTCTTATATCCTGTACTGTACTGTATTCTCTTATATCCTGTACTGTACTGTATTCTCTTATATCCTGTGCTGTACTGTATTCTCTTATATCCTGTGCTGTACTGTATTCTCTTATATCTCCTGTACTGTACTGTATTCTCTTATATCCTGTACTGTACTGTATTCTTTTATATCCTGTACTGTACTGTATTCTCTTATATCCTGTACTGTACTGTATTCTCTTATATCCTGTACTGTACTGTACTCTCTTATATCCTGTACTGTATTCTCTTATATCCTGTACTGTACTGTATTCTCTTATATCCTGTACTGTACTGTATTCTCTTATATCCTGTACTGTACTGTATTCTCTTATATCCTGTACTGTACTGTATTCTCTTATAACCTGTACTGTACTGTATTCTCTTATATCCTGTACTGTACTGTACTCTCTTATATCCTGTACTATACTGTATTCTCTTATATCCTGTACTGTACTGTACTCTCTTATATCCTGTACTGTATTCTCTTATATCCTGTACTGTACTGTATTCTCTTATATCCTGTGCTGTACTGTATTCTCTTATATCCTGTACTGTACTGTATTCTCTTATATCCTGTGCTGTACTGTATTCTCTTATAACCTGTGCTGTACTGTATTCTCTTATATCTCCTGTACTGTACTGTATTCTCTTATATCCTGTGCTGTACTGTATTCTCTTATATCCTGTGCTGTACTGTATTCTCTTATAACCTGTACTGTACTGTATTCTCTTATATCCTGTACTGTACTGTATTCTCTTATATACTGTACTGTACTGTATTCTCTTATATCCTGTGCTGTACTGTATTCTCTTATATCCTGTACTGTACTGTATTCTCTTATATCTCCTGTACTGTACTGTATTCTCTTATATCCTGTGCTATACTGTATTCTCTTATATCCTGTACTGCACTGTATTCTCTTATATCTCCTGTACTGTACTGTATTCTCTTATATCCTGCGCTGTACTGTATTCTCTTATATCCTGTGCTGTACTGTATTCTCTTATATCCTGTACTGTACTGTATTCTCTTATATCCTGTGCTGTACTGTATTCTCTTATATCCTGTACTGTACTGTATTCTCTTATATCCTGTACTGTACTGTATTCTCTTATATCCTGTACTGTACTGTATTCTCTTATAACCTGTACTGTACTGTATTCTCTTATAACCTGTACTATACTGTATTCTCTTATATCCTGTACTGTACTGTATTCTCTTATATCCTGTACTGTACTGTATTCTCATATATCCTGTACTGTACTGTATTCTCTTATATCCTGTACTGTACTGTATTCTCTTATAACCTGTACTGTACTGTATTCTCTTATATCCTGTACTGTACTGTATTCTCTTATATCCTGTACTGTACTGTATTCTCTTATATCTCCTGTACTGTACTGTATTCTCTTATATCCTGTACTGTACTGTATTCTCTTATAGCCTGTACTGTACTGTATTCTCTTATATCTCCTGTACTGTACTGTATTCTCTCATCTCCTATACTGTACTGTATTCTCTTATATCCTGTGCTGTACTGTATTCTCTTATATCTCCTGTACTGTACTGTATTCTCTTATATCCTGTAATGTACTGTATTCTCTTATATCCTGTACTGTACTGTATTCTCTTATATCCTGTGCTGTACTGTATTCTCTTATATCCTGTACTGTACTGTATTCTCTTATATCCTGTACTGTACTGTATTCTCTTATAACCTGTACTGTACTGTATTCTCTTATAACCTGTACTATACTGTATTCTCTTATATCCTGTACTGTACTGTATTCTCTTATATCCTGTACTGTACTGTATTCTCATATATCCTGTACTGTACTGTATTCTCTTATAACCTGTACTGTACTGTATTCTCTTATATCCTGTACTGTACTGTATTCTCTTATATCCTGTACTGTACTGTATTCTCTTATATCTCCTGTACTGTATTCTCTTATATCCTGTACTGTACTGTATTCTCTTATATCCTGTACTGTACTGTATTCTCTTATATCCTGTACTGTACTGTATTCTCTTATATCCTGTACTGTACTGTATTCTCTTATAGCCTGTACTGTACTGTATTCTCTTATATCTCCTGTACTGTACTGTATTCTCTCATATCCTGTACTGTACTGTATTCTCTTATATCCTGTAATGTACTGTATTCTCTTATATCTCCTGTACTGTACTGTATTCTCTTATATCCTGTAATGTACTGTATTCTCTTATATCCTGTACTGTACTGTATTCTCTTATATCCTGTACTGTACTGTATCCTCTTATATCTCCTGTACTGTACTGTATTCTCTTATATCCTGTAATGTACTGTATTCTCTTATATCCTGTACTGTACTGTATTCTCTTATATCCTGTAATGTACTGTATTCTCTTATATCCTGTACTGTACTGTATTCTCTTATATCCTGCGCTGTACTGTATTCTCTTATATCCTGTACTGTACTGTATTCTTTTATATCCTGTACTGTACTGTATTCTCTTATATCCTGTACTGTACTGTATTCTCTTATATCCTGTACTGTACTGTATTCTCTTATATCCTGTACTGTACTGTATTCTCTTATATCCTGTACTGTACTGTATTCTCTTATATCCTGTACTGTACTGTATTCTCTTATATCCTGTGCTGTACTGTATTCTCTTATATCCTGTACTGTACTGTATTCTCTTATATCCTGTGCTGTACTGTATTCTCTTATATCCTGTGCTGTACTGTATTCTCTTATATCTCCTGTACTGTACTGTATTCTCTCATATCCTGTACTGTACTGTATTCTCTTATATTCTGTACTGTACTGTATTCTCTTATATCCTGCACTGTACTGTATTCTCTTATATCCTGTACTGTACTGTATTCTCTTATATCCTGTACTGTACTGTATTCTCTTATATCCTTTGCTGTACTGTATTCTCTTATATCCTGTACTGTATTCTCTTATCTCCTGTACTGTACTGTATTCTCTTATATCCTGTGCTGTACTGTATTCTCATATATCCTGTACTGTACTGTATTCTCTTATATCCTGTGCTGTACTGTATTCTCTTATAACCTGTACTATACTGTATTCTCTTATATCCTGTACTGTACTGTATTCTCTTATATACTGTACTGTACTGTATTCTCTTATATCCTGCACTGTACTGTATTCTCTAATATCCTGTGCTGTACTGTATTCTCTTATATCCTGTACTGTACTGTATTCTCTTATATCCTGTACTGTACTGTATTCTCTTATATCCTGTAATGTACTGTATTCTCTTATATCCTGTGCTGTACTGTATTCTCTTATATCTCCTGTACTGTATTGTATTCTCATATATCCTGTACTGTACTGTATTCTCTTATATCCTGTGCTGTACTGTATTCTCTTATAACCTGTACTGTACTGTATTCTCTTATATCCTGTACTGTACTGTATTCTCTTATATCCTGTACTGTACTGTATTGTATTCTCTTATAACCTGTACTGTACTGTATTCTCTTATATCCTGTACTGCACTGTATTCTCTTTTGTATCTCACTTTGTCCTGCTTATTTACCAGTCTCCCCCTGCTCCCCCCTCCCTCCCCCTTTTTCTTATTCTTATCTATTTACTCTTGTTCCGATAACAGGACAATTTATGGCCCATCTTAGTGTGAATTCTCCACCCCTGAGTCCTTAAGGGGTTAAAGGGGTACACCATCCCTAGACATCTTATTCCCCCCGCGATCACTGTGCAGCACTCGACATTCGACAAGTCTATGGAAGGGGGCGTGTCGGCCACCACGCCCCCTCCCACAGACTTGCGTTGAGGAGGCGTGGTGTGACATCACAAGGGGGTGTGGCCATGATGTCACAATCACCCCCCACCCCGCCGTGCCGACCGCTCCAAGCGTTCGGGAAAAAATGTTACGAACCCTGGGGCAGCGGAGTACCCCTTTAACAGTTGTCACTAGATGTCACTGTTGTTTCAGAAACTAGGAGGTTAAAAAAGGACCTGCCAGCAGGAAATAAGTCAGTTGGTGGCTGAAGCCACATGGCATACAGGAGGACATGCTAGTCATGAAGTGTTTGCAGTAAGCATCATATCTGTCCTTGTGGGACTTGCTCAAGTCAGGCTGTTGCATATTTAGTGTAGTTAAGCATATGATCCTAGCTGGCATTATAGTGTCCATGTGTGAAGGAAGATTGAGTATGAGATGGTTCAACAGAAAGTTCTACAGATTTGTAAATTACTTCTATATAAAAATCTTAATCCTATCAGAACTTATCGGCTGCTGTATATTCCACAGGAAGTTGTGTAATTCTTTCCAGTCTGACCACAGTGCTCTCTGCTGCCACCTCTGTCCGTGTCAGGAACTGTACATTTAATAAACTGAATAAATAACTGAATGGCACGAGTTGATTTGAAATATTTTTTTTCCTCGTACTATGCCCTCAATTGCTTAAAAGTAGACAGTCTAACAAAAGACTGCGTACTGTGTACTGTGACATTACTGTGTGTATTATCCCTGTACTGTGACATTACTGTGTGTATTATCCCTGTACTGTGACAACACTGTGTGTATTATCCCTGTACTGTGACATTACTGTGTGTGTTATCCCTGTACTGTGACATCACTGTGTATTATCCTTGTACTGTGACATCACTGTGTGTATTATCCCTGTACTGTGACATTACTGTGTGTGTTATCCCTGTACTGTGACATCACTGTGTGTATTATCCCTGTACTGTGACATCACTGTATATTATCCCTGTACTGTGAAATCACTGTGTGTATTATCCCTGTACTGTGACATCACTGTGTATATTATCTCTGTACTGTGACATCACTGTGTATTATCCCTGTACTGTGACATCACTGTGTACTATTCCTGTACTGTGACATCACTGTGTATTATCCCTGGACTGTGACATCACTGTGTGTATTATCTCTGTACTGTGACATCACTGTGTATTATCCCTGAACTGTGACATTACTGTGTGTATTATCCCTGTACTGTGACATCACTGTGTACTATTCCTGTACTGTGACATCACTGTGTATTATCCCTGGACTGTGACATCACTGTGTGTATTATCTCTGTACTGTGACATCACTGTGTATTATCCCTGAACTGTGACATTACTGTGTGTATTATCCCTGTACTGTGACATCACTGTGTACTATTCCTGTACTGTGACATCACTGTGTATTATCCCTGTACTGTGACATTACTGTGCGTATTATCCCTGTACTGTGACATCACTGTGTATTATCCCTGTACTGTGACATTACTGTGTGTATTATCCCTGTACTGTGACATCACTGTGTGTATTATCCCTGTACTGTGACATTACTGTGTGTATTATCCCTGTACTGTGACATCACTGTGTGTATTATCCCTGTACTGTGACATTACTGTGTATTATCCCTGTACTGTGACATCACTGTGAATTAACCCTGTACTGTGACATCACTATGTATATTATCCCTGTACTGTGACATCACTGTGTGTATTATCCCTGTCCTGTGACATCACTGTGTGTATTATCCCTGTACTGTGACATTACCGTGTGTATTATCCCTGTACTGTGACATCACTGTGTACTATTCCTGTACTGTGACATCACTGTGTGTATTATCCCTGTACTGTGACATCACTGTGTATTATTCCTGTACTATGACATTACTGTGTGTATTATCCCTGTACTGTGACATTACTGTGTGTATTATCCCTGTACTGTGACATCACTGTGTATTATTCCTGTACTGTGACATCACTGTGTATTATCCCTGTACTGTGACATTACTGTGTGTATTCTCCCTGTACTGTGACATCACTGTGTGTATTATCCCTGTACTGTGACATCACTGTGTATTATCCCTGTACTGTGACATCACTGTGTATTATCCTGTACTGTGACATCACTGTGTATTATCCCTGTACTGTGACATCACTGTGTATTATCCATGTACTGTGACATCACTGTGTGTATTATCACTGTATTGGGACATCACTTTGTATATTTTCCCTGTACTGTGACATCACTGTGTATTATCCCTGTACTTTGACGTCACTGTGTATATTATCCCTGTACTGTGACGTCACTGTGTGTATTATTCCTGTACTGTGAAATCACTGTGTATATTATCCCTGTACTGTGACATCATTGTGTGTATTATCCCTGTAATGTGACATCACTGTGTATTATCCCTGTACTGTGACATCACTGTGTATTATCCCTGTACTGTGACATCACTGTTTGTATTATCCCTGTACTGTGACATCACTGTGTGTATTATCCCTGTACTGTGACATCACTGTGTGTATTATTCCTGTACTGTGACATCACTGTGTAATATCCCTGTACTGTGACATCACTGTGTAATATCCCTGTACTATGACATCACTGTGTAATATCCCTGTACTGTGACATCACTGTGTATTATCCCTGTACTGTGACATCACTGTGTGCATTATCCCTGTACTGTGACATCACTGTGTGTATTATTCCTGTACTGTGACGTCACTGTGTATATTATCCCTGTACTGTGACAGCACTGTTTATTATCCCTGTACTGTGACATCACTGTGTGTATTATCCCTGTCCTGTGACATCATTGTGTGTATTATCCCTGTACTGTGACATCACTGTGTATTATCCCTGTACTGTGACATCATTGTGTGTATTAACTCTGTACTGTGACATCACTGTGTATTATCCCTGTACTGTGATATCACTGTGTGTATTATCCCTGTACTTTGACATCACTGTGTGTATTATCCCTGTACTGTGACATCACTGTGTGTATTTCCCTGTACTGTGACATCACTGTGTGTATTATCCCTCTACTGTGACATCACTGTGTGTATTATCCCTGTACTGTGACATCACTGTGTGTATTATCCCTGTACTGTGACATCACTGTGTGTATTATCCCTGTACTGTGACATCACTGTGTGTATTATCCCTGTACTGTGACATCACTGTGTGTATTATCCCTGTACTGTGACATCACTGTGTGTATTATCCCTGTACTGTGACATCACTGTGTGTATTATCCCTGTACTGTGACATCACCTGGTGTATTATCCCTGTACTGTGACATCACTGTGTATTATCCCTGTACTGTGACATCACTGTGTATTATCCCTGTACTGTGACATCACTGTGTGTATTATCCCTGTACTGTGACATCACTGTGTATTATCCCTGTACTGTGACATCACTGTGTATTATCCATGTACTGTGACATCACTGTGTGTATTATCACTGTACTGGGACATCATTGTGTATATTATCCCTGTACTGTGACATCACTGTGTATTATCCCTGTACTGTGACGTCACTGTGTGTATTATTCCTGTACTGTGACATCACTGTTTATATTATCCCTGTACTGTGACATCATTGTGTGTATTATCCCTGTACTGTGACATCACTGTGTATTATCCCTGTACTGTGACATCCCTGTGTATTATCCCTGTACTGTGACATCACTGTGTGTATTATCCCTGTGCTGTGACATCACTGTGTGTATTATCCCTGTACTGTGACATCACTGTGTGTATTATTCCTGTACTGTGACATCACTGTGTAATATCCCTGTACTGTGACATCACTGTGTAATATCCCTGTACTGTGACATCACTGTGTAATATCCCTGTACTATGACATCACTGTGTAATATCCCTGTACTGTGACATCACTGTGTATTATCCCTGTACTGTGACATCACTGTGTGTATTATCCCTGTACTGTTACATCACTGTGTGTATTATTCCTGTACTGTGAAGTCACTGTGTATATTATCCCTGTACTGTGACAGCACTGTTTATTATCCCTGTACTGTGACATCACTGTGTGTATTATCCCTGTCCTGTGACATCACTGTGTGTATTATCCCTGTACTGTGACATCACTGTGTATTTTCCCTGTACTGTGACATCATTGTGTGTATTATCTCTGTACTGTGACATCACTGTGTATTATCCCTGTACTGTGATATCACTGTGTGTATTATCCCTGTACTGTAACATCACTGTGTGTATTATCCCTGTACTGGGACATCACTGTGTGTGTTATCCCTGTACTGTGACATCACTGTGTGTATTATCCCTGTACTGTGACATCACTGTGTGTATTATTCCTGTACTGTGACATCACTGTGTGTATTATCCCTGTACTGTGACATCACTGTGTATTATCCCTGTACTGTGACATCACTGTGTATATTATCTCTGTACTGTGACATCACTGTGTGTATTATCCCTGTACTGTAACATCACTGTGTATATTATCCCTGTACTGTGACATCACTGTGTGTATTATCCCTGTACTGTGACATCACTGTGTGTATTATCCCTGTACTGTGACATCACTGTGTGTATTATCCCTGTACTGTGACATCATTGTGTGTATTATCCCTGGACTGTGACATCACTGTGTGTATTATCCCTGGACTGTGACATCACTGTGTGTATTATCCCTGTACTGTGACATCACTGTGTGTATTATCCCTGTACTGTGACATCACTGTGTGTATTATCCCTGTACTGTGACATCACTGTGTGTATTATCCCTGTACTGTGACATCATCGTAAGCTTTTTATGATCTCCTCTTGCTGCTATAGGGAGTGATGGTAAAATGGGGATTAATTCCTGACTTAGTTTGAGGGCCCAGGGCGATTTCCCTGTTCAGTATCTTCTGCCTTCAGCATTGTATAGAGAAGTGGAGGAAGTTGTGTCCAGATTGTTGGTTATGAAGTGTGAAGTTCATGAATCTTGTTAGATTCCAAATCATTGGTAGAAAAAAACAAAAATTAATATTGTTGTGGTTTTTTTTGTAGACTTTCAGAAATGTGACATCTGTAGCAGGAGAAATCTTTTATAGGAAACAGAGTCGTCTCTTGTGGTTTCTGGCAGCGCCTTACTGAGCAGCGAGTCACCGCACTTGTTGCTTTTTCCATTGTCTCCTGGTTTTATCCGTGATGTATTCCCTCTATTTCTAGATGCTGACAGATGGAAGAGGATTCCTCAGCTCCTTGGCTGACTTACCGCAGACTGTTCCATCCCATAGGTCCCTCAGCCCCATATCAACAGGTACCTGAAAGGACATCCACCGCCTGAGGACATCCACCGCCTGAGGACATCCACCACCTGAGGACATCCTCCACCTGAGGACATCCACCACCTGAGGACATCCACCCCCTGAGGACATCCTCCACCTGAGGACATTAACCGCCTGAGGACATCCACCGCCTGAGGACATCCTCCACCTGAGGACATCCATCGCCTGAGGACATCCACCGCCTGAGGACATCCACCACCTGAGGACATCCACCCCCTGAGGACATCCACCCCCTGAGGACATCCTCCACCTGAGGACATCCACCGCCTAAGGACATCCACCGCCTTAGGACATCCACCGCCTGAAGACATCCTCCACCTGAGGACATCCACCGCCTGAGGACATCCACCACCTGAGGACATCCTCCACCTGAGGACATCCACCGCCTGAGGACATCCACCGCCTGAGGACATCCTCCCCCTGAGGACATCCACCGCCTGAGGACATCCTCCACCTGAGGACATCCACCGCCTGAGGACATCCACCGCCTGAGGACATCCTCCACCTGAGGACATCCACCACCTGAGGACATCCACCGCCTGAGGACATCCTCCCCCTGAGGAAATCCTCCCCCTGAGGACATCCACCGCCTGAGGACATCCACCGCCTGAGGACATCCTCCGCCTGAGGACATCCTCCGCCTGAGGACATCCACCGCCTGAGGACATCTTCCACCTGAGGACATCCACCGCCTGAGGACATCCACCGCCTGAGGACATCTACCGCCTGAGGACATCTACCACCTGAGGACATCCACCCCCCCTCCGAGGACATCCTCCCCCTGAGGACATCCACCGCCTGAGGACATCTACCGTCTGTGGACATCTACCACCTGAGGACATTCACCCCCTGAGGACATCCACCGCCTGAGGACATCTACCGTCTGTGGACATCTACCACCTGAGGACATTCACCACCTGAGGACATCCCCTGCCTGAGGACATCCACCGCCTGAGGACATCCACCGCCTGAGGACATCCACCACCTGAGGACATCCTCCACCTGAGGACATCCACCACCTGAGGACATCCACCCCCTGAGGACATCCTCCACCTGAGGACATTAACCGCCTGAGGACATCCACCGCCTGAGGACATCCTCCACCTGAGGACATCCATCGCCTGAGGACATCCACCGCCTGAGGACATCCACCACCTGAGGACATCCACCCCCTGAGGACATCCACCCCCTGAGGACATCCTCCACCTGAGGACATCCACCGCCTAAGGACATCCACCGCCTTAGGACATCCACCGCCTGAAGACATCCTCCACCTGAGGACATCCACCGCCTGAGGACATCCACCACCTGAGGACATCCTCCACCTGAGGACATCCACCGCCTGAGGACATCCACCGCCTGAGGACATCCTCCCCCTGAGGACATCCACCGCCTGAGGACATCCTCCACCTGAGGACATCCACCGCCTGAGGACATCCACCGCCTGAGGACATCCTCCACCTGAGGACATCCACCACCTGAGGACATCCACCGCCTGAGGACATCCTCCCCCTGAGGAAATCCTCCCCCTGAGGACATCCACCGCCTGAGGACATCCACCGCCTGAGGACATCCTCCGCCTGAGGACATCCTCCGCCTGAGGACATCCACCGCCTGAGGACATCTTCCACCTGAGGACATCCACCGCCTGAGGACATCCACCGCCTGAGGACATCTACCGCCTGAGGACATCTACCACCTGAGGACATCCACCCCCCCTCCGAGGACATCCTCCCCCTGAGGACATCCACCGCCTGAGGACATCTACCGTCTGTGGACATCTACCACCTGAGGACATTCACCCCCTGAGGACATCCACCGCCTGAGGACATCTACCGTCTGTGGACATCTACCACCTGAGGACATTCACCACCTGAGGACATCCCCTGCCTGAGGACATCCACCGCCTGAGGACATCCACCGCCTGAGGACATCCACCCCCTGATGACATCCACCTCCTGAGAATATCTCCCTCTGGCCTCACCATAGACCTCCACATTGTATCTCCTCCGGTTTTGTATTTTCTGTTTTAATGTCCATTTGTGTCTTTATGTTCTGTGTCATGATGGTTACACCCTTGGAGACATTTTTGTAATGTGGAGGTGGAACTGAGTCATATAGGATGCTGAAAATAGAATCATACATCTGAGATCCAACATTAGGAATCATTTCAGAGAAAACTCAGTTTCTCCAGAAACTTTACATTTCCAAAAGATTTTAACAGTCAGGGATACAAGGAGGGGCAAGTGTGTGAGGCAACAAGTCTGCTGAGCCAAGTGCCCCCTACTCGCAGTGCCTCAAGACTATGACCATAAACGGTGCTACTCATCATGAGGATATTGCAGGGACCCATAATGTGTACCACTGGGACCAGAACATTGGTCCTTTTGCACTGTGTAAGCACCATATCATATCAGTGGCACTATTTAGTTTTATGCAAGCAGATATAGCAGTTTGGGCACTATCTAGCTGCATGTGGGTAAAGTATAGCTTTCCTGGACATCCTTGGCAGCATTAAAGGGGTATATAGAGCTGCCTATGAACTCCAGGAAATAAAATTTTCAGGTAAGCAAAATGTAATTGATCCTTGACAGCACTGAATGGGATATAAAGTGTTGCATACAGACTCCAGGAAATAACATCTATTTAATTTTTCCTCAACATTTTTGGCAGCAGTATATATGCTATTCAGTGCTGCTTATGGTGTCCAAGAAATAACATTTATTCATTCTTTCTGGACATCCTTGCAAGCATTATATATTCCATTCAGTGCTGCCCATGGACTCCAGGAAAAAACATTTATTTAATTCTTCCTGTTCGTCCTTGGTAGCAATATATATCTCATCCAGTATTGCTTGCGGACTTCAGGAAATAAGGTTTATTTAATTTTTTCTGGACATCTTTGGCAGCATTATACATACCATTCAGTGCTACCTACAGACTGCAGGAAATAACATTTCATTTTTCCTGATGACCTTGACGCATTATACTGTATATCACACTCAGTGCTGCCTACAGACCCCAGTGAGTTACTTTCGTTTTATTCTGCCTGGACATCCTTTTCAGCACTGAATGGCATTTATAGTGCTGCCTATGGACTCCAGGAATTTACATTTATTTAATTATTCCTGGACATCATTGGAAGCAATATGTTTCCCATGCAGTGCTGCCTATGAACTCCAGGAAATTACATTTATTTAATTCTTCCTGGATGTCCTTGGAAGAATTATATCTCCAATTGAGCGTTGCCTGCACACTAAGAAATAACATTTGTTTAATTTTTCGTGGATGTCCTTGGCAGCATAATATATTACATTCAGTGATACAGACCCCAAGGAAGTTACATTTGTTTAATGCTTCCAGGACATCCTTTGAAGCACTGAATGGGATATATATATAGCTGCCAACAGACTCCAGGAAATTACATATTTTTTTAATTCTTCCTGGACATAACTTGGTACAACATATATCGCATTCAGTGCTGCCTATGGACTCCAGGAAATAACATTTATTTAATTTTTCCTGGTTGTCCCTGGAAGCATTATACATCCCACTCAGTGCTGCCTATGGACTCCAGGAAATTACATTTTTTTTCTAAACAGTAAGATATATCCCACTGAGTGCTGCCCACAGACTCCAAGAAATTACAATTAGTTAACATTTCCTGGACACCCTTGGCAGCAATATATATATACCCCATTGAGTGCTGCCTACAGACTTCTGCAAATATCATTTATTTAGTTTTTCCTGGTTGTCCTTGTAAGCATTATACATCCCATTCAGTGCTGCCTACGGTCTCCAGGAAATTACATTTAGCTAAAATTTCCTGGACATCCTTGGCCACATTATTTATCCCAATTCCCAGACAATTCTCCCTCTTGAAGCACGAACAGGATATTTGAGGCGAACGTCCTCAATATGGACAGTAAAATTGCCATGTGGTGCCGTGATCACTGTGACGTACCCAGAGCTCAGGCTCAGGTAACACTTTAACACAGTGTTTTCCAAACAGTGTGCCTCCAGCTGTTGCAAAACGACAACTCTCAGCATTTATCTATCTCATAAATGTCTAAATTGTAATATTCAGTAACAGTGTTTCCCAACTGGTGTGCCTCCAGCTATTTAGAAACTACAACTCCCAGCATGCCCGGGCAGCCGAAGGCTGTCCGGGCATGCTGGGAGTTGTAGTTTTGCAACAGCTGGAGACACACTGTTTGGATAACACTGACCTAGTTGGAAGCAACCAGGCTCAGTGTCCGCTCACTACCTTAGCTAGGGCTCTCTGGGAAGAAAGGGTTGGGCTTGGGAGACTCCTCCCTCAGAACTCTTCTGGCATGTTCTACATAGAAACCACTGAAAATAAAATAAACCACTACGGTGTTTTATAATACAGGAGTATTATAATACACCGTAGTGGTTTATTAAAGTAAAAGAAAATAATAAAACATACAGAGATGACGCGTTTCAGGGGAGCTACCCCCTTCCTCAGATCAGTCTGAATCTGAGGAAGGGGGTGGCTCCCCCGAAATGCGTCATCTCTGTATGTTTTATTATTTTCTTTTACTTTAATGAACCACTACAGTGTTTTATAATACTCCTGGCTTGGATCCACTTCTTACTTGAACCAGCAGCGCCGTCAAAGGGTCATTTTTTTCTGCTCCATATGTACATAAAAAGCAGTCAGGGGGAAGGTCATGCGACCAAAGTTCCATGCATCCTTACATGTGTAATCTGCCAGCGGTGGCAGTAAAGAGCAAAATGTTAACCCCTGCACTTTCCTGATACTGTAGTTTATGCAGAGATAATAACTAACCAATAAATATCCTGCAAAAGTCTAAAAAAAAATAAAAAATAAAAACCTAGAGGTGACTAGAGGATAAAACATAATGTAACATAATACAAGATAAAGTATTTGCGAAATAGCTCGGCATCAATAACAGGGATTGTGCACGGTTATTGGACTCCTAATCCTGCTTTGTCACACACTCAGCTCTACTATGTCACCTCGAGTGAACCTTGGTTTCTCTGACTACCTTCTTGAACTGCCCACTCGGCTCTGCTACATCACCCGACCTTCGCTGACCTTGAGAGACCTTTGACCTTGGTCTATGTAGCTATGAACCTTGGCTCTTCTAACTATCCACCTGATCTACATGCTACTGTACCGCGTACTCGGCTCTACTACATCACCATACCTGCCTCTCATTGCTGCCTGACCCTTGTCCTGTAAACTCCTCCCACTGTTATAGATCAGTGTTTCCCAAACCAGGGTGCCTCCAGCTGTTGCAAAACTACAACTCCCAGCATGTTCGGATATCCCTCGGCTGTCCAGGCATGCTGGGAGTTGTAGTTTTGCAACAGCTGGAGGCACCCTGGTCAGGAAACATTGATACAGATACTTTGTTGTTTTTGTCCTTTTAATAAAGATATTGTATATCATAACCTGCCTTACCCAACGCTGCCAGCAGGAGGCAACATCACTCCCTTAAGGTTCGAATGAATAGAGACGCAGGTATAACTTTAGGTACAATGTGGTGGTTTGTGTTATATGGCGCTCTTTGTGCTCTATATGGCGCTATTTGGCCACCATATAGCAAAATGTCGCCTAAGAATGGTGCTCTGGGTGCTATACGGCAGCAAAAGACACTATTAGCTACTATATAAGAGTGTGCCTGTCAAAGAAATGTCACATATTAACACTGCATAGGTACAGCGTGGCGGTATTCTCTGTGTGCACAGTATGGCACTATAGGGACACAGCGTGATGTATTATTCTCTGTGCGCACAGTAGGTACAATATGGACAGAGTGTGACAATATTATACTATAGGTGAGCACAGAATGGCATTATATGGGCACAGTGTGATGGTTTTAAACTATGTATGAACAGTGTGGCGGTGTTATACTCTATGTACTCACAGTATGGCACTATATGGGCACAGTGTGATGGCATTATACCACTCCTCATCTCCTCACCTCATCTCCTCACTCCTCACCTCATCTCCTCACTCCTCACCTCATCTCCTCACTCCTCACCTCATCTCCTCACTCCTCACCTCTTCACTCCTTACCCCATCTCCTCACTCCTCACCTCGTCTCCTCACTCCTCATCCCATCTCCTCACTCCTCACCTCGTCTCCTCACTTCTCATCCCATCTCCTCACTCCTCACCTCATCTCCTCACTCCTCACCTCATCTCCTCACTCCTCACCTCATCTCCTCACTCCTCACCTCTTCACTCCTTACCCCATCTCCTCACTCCTCACCCCGTCTCCTCACTCCTCATCCCATCTCCTCACTCCTCACCTCATCTCCTCACTCCTCACTCCTCACCTCATCTCCTCACTCCTCACCTCTTCACTCCTTACCCCATCTCCTCACTCCTCACCCCATCTCCTCACTCCTCACCCCATCTCTTCACTCCTCACCTCATCTCCTCACCTCATCTCTTCACTCCTCACCTCATCTCCTCACCTCATCTCCTCACTCCTCACCCCATCTCCTCACCTCATCTCTTCACTCCTCACCTCATCTCCTCACCTCATCTCTTCACCCCATCTCCTCACTCCTCACCCCATCTCCTCACCTCATCTCTTCACTCCTCACCTCATGTCTTCACTCCTCACCTCATCTCTTCACTCCTCACCTCATCTCCTCACTCCTCACCTCACCTCCTCACTTCTCATCTCCTCACTCCTCACCTCATCTCCTCACTCCTCACCTCACCTCCTCACTTCTCACCTCATCTCCTCACTCCTCACCTCACCTCCTCACTCCTCATCTCCATCTCCTCACTCCTCACCTCCACACTTCTCATCTCCTCACTCCTCACCTCATCTCTTCACTCCTCACCTCATCTCTTCACTCCTCACCTCATCTCCTCACTCCTCACCTCACCTCCTCACTCCTCACCTCATCTCCTCACTCCTCACCTCATCTCTTCACTCCTCACCTCATCTCCTCACTCCTCACCTCATCTCCTCACTCCTCACCTCATCTCCTCACTCCTCACCTCCACACTCCTCATCTCCACACTCCTCACCTCCACACTCCTCATCTCCTCACTCCTCACCTCATCTCCTCACTCCTCACCTCCACACTCCTCATCTCCTCACTCCTCACCTCATCTCCTCACTCCTCACCTCCACACTCCTCATCTCCACACTCCTCACCCCACCTCCTCACCTCATCTCCTCACTCCTGGGCCCCTCAGCTTTCCTGGAGTTTTGATGTCTCAATGGGTTAAAGGCACAGGGATGAATTACATTTTTCTATACTTTGCTATGACAGATGATCAGATAAGTTTCCCGTAAGTTTTGGGTTTTTATTTATTTATTTTGTCTGTTTTTAGGCCATAAATTGTTGACTTGTGATCTTCTGTATCATCCGTCATGTGGAGAGGATATTGTAATCTCATGACCAGGCTGCCAGCCGCGCCCGCACCAGACCATCCTGTGCCCTCCACAACAGGAAAACTTTCTTCTTCTTCAGTTTTCTTCCCACAAAGTGTTTGGCAGCCGAATTCTGGGTCAGGAGCGGAAGGTATTTATAAATGTGAACTTTAAGATTTTGGAAGCAGAAGGGGGGGGGGGGGCACAGCTGGATTCTGCATTATCCCCCCTGGATCATCTCCAACATGAGCAAGAAGAAAACTCTACAAGATGTCTCGTCACTTACTAGTGATACCGGCACCAGCATTGGGCGCAGACTAGAGCTGTCCTTGGAGACCCCTGAAACAAGGGGGACACTGCCTGGAAAGTCCTTCATTGGTGTACGTAACATCTATTGGCTGCACCAAGAGAGGCGCCGCTTATCCTCTAATGAGCTCAGCCTCCCCCTCCCCTGTGGAATGACCTCTTCAAAGGTCACATAGAATACCCAGTAATGTTTCCAATTCATATCTACGGGACAGTTATTGTTGTCAATGGCTCCTGCAGTAAGGCAGTCTCTAAATGCTGTCAAAAACAGCTCAGACAAGATGGCCGCCCCCATAATAATGTACAAAAAAAATGAATAAAAAAATGACAGTCAGAAAATAGAAACAAATTTGAAAAAAGAACATGTATAAGTATCTGGGTCTGATCAGAATAGAGATAAAGCTGATAAATCCCTTTAA
Organism: Hyla sarda; assembly: GCF_029499605.1. Lineage (NCBI taxonomy): Eukaryota > Metazoa > Chordata > Amphibia > Anura > Hylidae > Hyla > Hyla sarda. The sequence goes on from NC_079193.1 coordinate 9,748,629, forward strand.
GTGAAGGCATCTTGTCTCCCTGTTGGAGTTCTTCTTTATTAGGCCATTTGTTTCCAAATTTCTTCAGGCCAAGGAACCCCAAACCCGCCAGGCGCCCCACAAACTGATGACAGAAGGAAGACAGAACATGGGGCCCTGCGGTATTATTTGAGCACTATACGGTAGCATTATTTTGGTCACAATATTGTTCTATTTTTATTAGCACTAAATCGTCGTATTATTTAAGCGCTATATGGTGGTCTAATGTAAGGACTATGGGGGGAGATTTATCAAAACCTGTGCAGATGGAAATCTGCTCAGTTGCCCATAGCAACCAATCAGATCGCTTCCTTCATTGTTCACAAGGCCTCTAAAAAATTAAAGAAGCAATCTGATTGGTTACTATTAGAGATGAGCGAACTTACAGTAAATTTGATTCGTCACAAACTTCTCGGCTCGGCAGTTGATGACTTATCCTGCATAAATTAGTTCATTTTTCAGGTGCTCCCGTGGGCTGGAAAAGGTGGATACATTCCTAGGAAAGAGTCTTCTAGGACTGTATCCACCTTTTCCAGCCCACCGGAGCACTGGAAAGCTGAACTAATTTATGCAGGAAAAGGCATCAACTGCCGAGCCGAGAAGTTTGTGACGAATCGAATTTACTGTAAGTTCGCTCATCTCTGGGCAACGTTTCTCTGCACAGGTTTTGATATATATCCCCCTATATGCCAATATTATTTTAAGCACTATATGGTGGTATTATGTAAGCACTATATGCCTGTATAATTTTGAGCACTATATGGCAGTATTATTTATATGTATTTACCATGTGTAGCACTGTAAGTACGGGGGCGGGGGAGTTATATATATTTTTTAATCTGGGTATTATTATCGCCATTACTATTATTCTTCATCAATCACCGCGCTCCGGAGCACCGGCAGGAATGTGCAGCTTAACACTTTTCTCCCAGTATCTTTCTTAATAGTATAAACAATATAACTTCTCAGTGTTGTGTAATACGGAGCCTGTGCCTGGCAGATCCACCAGAGACGATAGGACGGTAGAAGAGTGAGGAGTGATCCGGCACAGAAACCGGGAGGAAAGATCAAATCCCTGAAAAAGAACTGAGATAGAGATGAGAAAAGGGAATTATTACTATGTAAAGCGTGTCCAACCCAACAGTACAGCATAAAATGGTGGACATAGTGACGAAGTACAAAACAATGCACATAGTGACAAAGTACAAAACAATGCACATAGTGACATCATACAAAACAATGCACATAGTGACATCATACAAAACAATGCACATAGTGACATCATACAAAACAATGCACATAGTGACATCATACAAAACAATGCACATAGTGACATCATACAAAACAATGCACATAGTGACTACATACAAATCAATGCACATAGTGACAACATACAAAACAATGCACATAGTGACAACATACAAAACAATGCACATAGTGACAACATGCAAAACAATGCACATAGTGACAACATATAAAACAATGCACATAGTGACGACATACAAAACAATGCACATAGTGACATCATACAAAACAATGCACATAGTGATGACGTACAAAACAATGCACATAGTGACATCATACAAAACAATGCACATAGTGACGACGTACAAAACAATGCACATAGTGACATCATACAAAACAATGCACATAGTGATGACGTACAAAACAATGCACATAGTGACGACGTACAAAAAAATGCACATAGTGACAACATACAAAACAATGCACATAGTGACAACATACAAAACAATGCACATAGTGACGACGTACAAAACAATGCACATAGTGACAACATACAAAACAATGCACATAGTGACATCATACAAAACAGTGCACATAGGGACAACATGCAAAACAATGCACATAGTGACAACATACAAAACAATGCACATAGTGACGACGTACAAAAAAATGCACATAGTGACAACATACAAAACAATGCACATAGTGACAACATACAAAACAACGCACATAGTGACAACATACAAAACAACGCACATAGTGACGACGTACAAAAAAATGCACATAGTGACAACATACAAAACAATGCACATAGTGACATCATACAAAACAATGTACATAGTGACGACGTACAAAACAATGCACATAGTGACAACATACAAAACAATGCACATAGTGACATCATACAAAACAATGCACATAGTGACAACATACAAAACAATGCACATAGTGACGACATGAAAACAATGCACATAGTGACAACATACAAAACAATGCACATAGTGACAACGTACAAAGCAATGCACATAGTGACAACATACAAAACAATGCACATAGTGACTACATACAAAACAATGCACATAGTGACATCATACAAAACAATGCACATAGTGACAGCATACAAAACAATGCACATAGTGACTACATACAAAACAATGCACATAGTGACGACGTACAAAACAATACACAAAGTAATAACATGCAAAACAATGCACATAGTGACAACGTACAAAACAATGCACATAGTGACAACATACAAATCAATGCACATAGTGACAACATACAAAACAATGCACATAGTGACATCATACAAAACAATGCACATAGTGACAACATACAAAACAATGCACATAGTGACAACATGCAAAACAATGCACATAGTGACAACATATAAAACAATGCACATAGTGACGACATACAAAACAATGCACATAGTGACATCATACAAAACAATGCACATAGTGATGACGTACAAAACAATGCACATAGTGACATCATACAAAACAATGCACATAGTGACAACGTACAAAACAATGCACATAGTGACTACATACAAAACAATGCACATAGTGACATCATACAAAACAATGCACATAGTGACAACATACAAAACAATGCACATAGTGACAACGTACAAAGCAATGCACATAGTGACAACATACAAAACAATGCACATAGTGACTACATACAAAACAATGCACATAGTGACATCATACAAAACAATGCACATAGTGACATCATACAAAACAATGCACATAGTGACTACATACAAAACAATGCACATAGTGACGACGTACAAAACAATACACAAAGTAATAACATGCAAAACAATGCACATAGTGACAACGTACAAAACAATGCACATAGTGACATCATACAAAACAATGCACATAGTGACATCATACAAAACAATGCATATAGTGACATCATACAAAACAATGCACATAGTGACAACATACAAAACAATGCACATAGTGACAACATACAAAACAATGCACATAGTGACAACATACAAATCAATGCACATAGTGACAACATACAAATCAATGCACATAGTGACATCATACAAAACAATGCACATAGTGACAACATACAAAACAATGCACATAGTGACAACATGCAAAACAATGCACATAGTGACAACATATTAAACAATGCACATAGTGACGACATACAAAACAATGCACATAGTGATGACGTACAAAACAATGCACATAGTGACTACATACAAAACAATGCACATAGTGACATCATACAAAACAATGCACATAGTGACGACGTACAAAAAAATGCACATAGTGACATCATACAAAACAATGCACATAGTGACAACATACAAAACAATGCACATAGTGACAACATACAAAACAATGCACATAGTGACGACGTACAAAACAATGCACATAGTGACGACATACAAAACAATGCACATAGTGATGACGTACAAAACAATGCACATAGTGACATCATACAAAACAATGCACATAGTGACATCATACAAAACAATGCACATAGTGACGACGTACAAAACAATGCACATAGTGACATCATACAAAACAATGCACATAGTGATGACGTACAAAACAATGCACATAGTGACATCATACAAAACAATGCACATAGTGACGACGTACAAAACAATGCACATAGTGACATCATACAAAACAATGCACATAGTGTCAACATATAAAACAATGCACATAGTGACGACATACAAAACAATGCACATAGTGACATCATACAAAACAATGCACATAGTGATGACGTACAAAACAATGCACATAGTGACATCATACAAAACAATGCACATAGTGACATCATACAAAACAATGCACATAGTGACGACGTACAAAACAATGCACATAGTGACATCATACAAAACAATGCACATAGTGACATCATACAAAACAATGCACATAGTGACATCATACAAAACAATGCACATAGTGACATCATACAAAACAATGCACATAGTGATGACGTACAAAACAATGCACATAGTGACATCATACAAAACAATGCACATAGTGACGACGTACAAAACAATGCACATAGTGACATCATACAAAACAATGCACATAGTGATGACGTACAAAACAATGCACATAGTGACAACATACTGTTACGCCGAGCGCTCCGGGTCCCCGCTCCTCCCCGGAGCGCTCGCTTCTCTCTCGCTACCGCAGCGCTCCGGGCAGCTCCACTGACCCGGTGCGCTGCGATACCGTCTCCAGCCGGGATGCGATTCGCGATGCGGGTAGCGCCCGCTCGCGATGCGCATCCCGGCTCCCGTACCTGACTCGCTCTCCGTCTGTCCTGTCCCGGCACGCGCGGCCCCGCTCCCTAGGGCGCGCGCGCGCCGGGTCTCTGCGATTTAAAGGGCCACTGCGCCGCTGATTGGCGCAGTGGTTCCAATTAGTGTCTTCACCTGTGCACTCCCTATTTATACCTCACTTCCCCTTCACTCCCTCGCCGGATCTTGTTGCCATTGTGCCAGTGAAAGCGTTCCCTTGTGTGTTCCTAGCCTGTGTTCCAGACCCCCTGCCGTTGCCCCCGACTACGATCCTTGCTGCCTGCCCCGACCTTCTGCTACGTCCGACCTTGCTTCTGTCTACTCCCTTGTACCGCGCCTATCTTCAGCAGTCAGAGAGGTTGAGCCGTTGCTAGTGGATACGACCTGGTCACTACCGCCGCAGCAAGACCATCCCGCCTTGCGGCGGGCTCTGGTGAAAACCAGTAGTGACTTAGAACCGATCCACTAGCACGGTCCACGCCAATCCCTCTCTGGCACAGAGGATCCACTACCTGCCAGCCGAATCGTGACAGTAGATCCGGCCATGGATCCCGCTGAAGTTCCTCTGCCAGTTGTCGCCGACCTCACCACGGTGGTCGCCTAGCAGTCACAACAGATAGCGCAACAAGGCCAACAGCTGTCTCAACTGACCGTGATGCTACAGCAGCTACTACCACAGCTTCAGCAATCATCTCCTCCGCCAGCTCCTGCACCTCCTCCGCAGCGAGTGGCCGCTTCTGGTCTACGACTATCCTTGCCGGATAAATTTGATGGGGACTCTAAGTTTTGCCGTGGCTTTCTTTCCCAATGTTCCCTGCACTTGGAGATGATGTCGGACCAGTTCCCTACTGAAAGGTCTAAGGTGGCTTTCGTAGTCAGCCTTCTGTCTGGAAAAGCTCTGTCATGGGCCACACCGCTCTGGGACCGCAATGACCCCGTCACTGCCTCTATACACTCCTTCTTCTCAGAAATTCGAAGTGTCTTTGAGGAACCTGCCCGAGCCTCTTCTGCTGAGACTGCCCTGTTGAACCTGGTCCAGGGTAATTCTTCCGTTGGCGAGTACGCCGTACAATTCCGTACTCTTGCTTCAGAATTATCCTGGAATAATGAGGCCCTCTGCGCGACCTTTAAAAAAGGCCTATCCAGCAACATTAGAGATGTTCTGGCCGCACGAGAAATCCCTGCTAACCTACATGAACTCATTCATCTAGCCACTCGCATTGACATGCGTTTTTCCGAAAGGCGTCAGGAGCTCCGCCAGGATATGGACTTTGTTCGCACAAGGCGTTTTTTCTCCCCGGCTCCTCTCTCCTCTGGTCCCCTGCAATCTGTTCCTGTGCCTCCCGCCGTGGAGGCTATGCAGGTCGACCGGTCTCGCCTGACACCTCAAGAGAGGACACGACGCCGCATGGAGAATCTCTGCCTGTACTGTGCCAGTACCGAACACTTCCTGAAGGATTGTCCTATCCGTCCTCCCCGCCTGGAAAGACGTACGCTGACTCCGCACAAAGGTGAGACAGTCCTTGATGTCTACTCTGCTTCTCCACGTCTTACTGTGCCTGTGCGGATATCTGCCTCTGCCTTCTCCTTCTCTACTATGGCCTTCTTGGATTCCGGATCTGCAGGAAATTTTATTTTGGCCTCTCTCGTCAACAGGTTCAACATCCCAGTGACCAGTCTCGCCAGACCCCTCTACATCAATTGTGTAAACAATGAAAGATTGGATTGTACCATACGTTTCCGCACGGAGCCCCTTCTAATGTGCATCGGACCTCATCACGAGAAGATTGAATTTTTGGTCCTCCCCAATTGCACTTCCGAAATCCTCCTTGGACTACCCTGGCTTCAACTCCATTCCCCAACCCTGGATTGGTCCACTGGGGAGATCAAGAGTTGGGGGCCCTCTTGTTTCAAGGACTGCCTAAAACCGGTTCCCAGTACCCCTTGCCGTGACTCTGTGGTTCCCCCTGTAACCGGTCTCCCTAAGGCCTATATGGACTTTGCGGATGTTTTTTGCAAAAAACAAGCTGAGACTCTACCTCCTCACAGGCCTTATGATTGTCCTATTGACCTCCTCCCGGGCACTACTCCACCCCGGGGCAGAATTTATCCTCTCTCTGCCCCAGAGACTCTTGCTATGTCTGAGTACATCCAGGAAAATTTAAAAAAAGGCTTTATCCGTAAATCCTCCTCTCCTGCCGGAGCCGGATTTTTCTTTGTGTCCAAAAAAGATGGCTCTCTACGCCCTTGCATTGACTACCGCGGTCTTAATAAAATCACGATAAAGAACCGCTACCCTCTACCCCTCATCTCTGAACTCTTTGATCGCCTCCAAGGTGCCCACATCTTTACCAAACTGGACTTAAGAGGTGCTTATAATCTCATCCGCATCAGAGAGGGGGATGAATGGAAAACGGCATTTAACACTAGAGATGGACACTTTGAGTATCTGGTCATGCCCTTTGGCCTGTGCAACGCCCCTGCCGTCTTCCAAGACTTTGTTAATGAAATTTTTCGTGATCTCTTATACTCCTGTGTTGTTGTATATCTGGACGATATCCTGATTTTTTCTGCCAATCTAGAAGAACACCGCCAGCATGTCCGTATGGTTCTTCAGAGACTTCGTGACAATCAACTTTATGCCAAGATAGAGAAATGTCTGTTTGAATGCCAATCTCTTCCTTTCCTAGGATACTTGGTCTCTGGCCAGGGACTACAAATGGATCCAGACAAACTCTCTGCCGTCTTAGATTGGCCACGCCCCTCCGGACTCCGTGCTATCCAACGTTTTTTGGGGTTCGCCAATTATTACAGGCAATTTATTCCACATTTTTCTACCGTTGTGGCCCCTATCGTGGCTTTAACCAAAAAAAATGCCAATCCCAAGTCTTGGCCTCCTCAAGCGGAAGACGCCTTTAAACGGCTCAAGTCTGCCTTTTCTTCGGCTCCCGTGCTCTCCAGACCTGACCCATCTAAACCCTTTCTATTGGAGGTTGATGCCTCCTCTGTAGGAGCTGGAGCGGTCCTTCTACAAAAAAATTCTTCCGGGCATGCTGTTACTTGTGGTTTTTTTTCTAGGACCTTCTCTCCGGCGGAGAGGAACTACTCCATCGGGGATCGAGAGCTTCTAGCCATTAAATTAGCACTTGAGGAATGGAGGCATCTGCTGGAGGGATCAAGATTTCCTGTTATTATTTACACCGATCACAAGAACCTCTCCTATCTCCAGTCTGCCCAACGGCTGAATCCTCGCCAGGCCAGGTGGTCTCTGTTCTTTGCCCGATTTAATTTTGAAATTCACTTTCGGCCTGCCGATAAGAACATTAGGGCCGATGCTCTCTCTCGTTCCTCGGATGCCTCGGAAGTTGAACTCTCTCCGCAACACATCATTCCTCCGGACTGCCTGATTTCCACTTCTCCAGCCTCCATCAGGCAAACTCCTCCAGGAAAGACCTTCGTCTCTCCACGCCAACGCCTCGGAATCCTCAAATGGGGTCACTCCTCCCATCTCGCAGGTCATACAGGCATCAAGAAATCTGTGCAACTCATCTCTCGCTTCTATTGGTGGCCGACTCTGGAGACGGATGTCGTGGACTTTGTGCGAGCCTGCACTGTCTGTGCTCGGGATAAGACTCCTCGCCAGAAGCCCGCTGGTTTTCTTCATCCTCTGCCTGTCCCCGAACAGCCTTGGTCTCTGATTGGTATGGATTTTATTACAGACCTACCCCCATCCCGTGGCAACACTGTTGTTTGGGTGGTCGTTGATCGATTCTCCAAGATGGCACATTTCATCCCTCTTCCTGGTCTTCCTTCAGCGCCTCAGTTGGCTAAACAATTTTTTGTACACATTTTTCGTCTTCACGGGTTGCCCACACAAATAGTCTCGGATAGAGGCGTCCAATTCGTGTCAAAATTCTGGAGGGCCCTCTGTAAACAACTCAAGATTAAATTAAACTTTTCTTCTGCTTATCATCCTCAATCCAATGGACAAGTAGAAAGAATTAACCAGGTCTTGGGTGATTATTTACGACATTTTGTTTCCTCCCGCCAGGATGATTGGGCAGATCTTCTACCATGGGCCGAATTCTCGTATAACTTTAGAGTCTCTGAATCTTCCTCCAAATCCCCATTTTTCGTGGTGTACGGCCGTCACCCTCTTCCCCCCCTCCCTACTCCCTTGCCCTCTGGTTTGCCCGCGGTAGATGAAGTGACTCGTGATCTTTCCACCATATGGAAAGAGACCCAAGTTTCTCTTTTACAGGCTTCATCTCGCATGAAAAAGTTTGCCGATAAGAAAAGAAGAGCTCCCCCCATTTTTTCTCCCGGAGACAAGGTATGGCTCTCCGCTAAATATGTCCGCTTTCGTGTCCCCAGTTACAAACTGGGTCCACGCTATCTTGGTCCCTTCAAAGTCTTGTGCCAAATTAATCCTGTCTCTTACAAACTTCTTCTTCCTCCTTCTCTCCGTATTCCTAATGCCTTTCATGTCTCTCTTCTTAAACCACTCATCATCAACCGTTTCTCTCCCAAATTAGTTTCTCCCACTCCTGTCTCCGGTTCTTCTGACGCCTTCTCAGTGAAAGAGATACTGGCCTCCAAGACGGTCAGAGGAAAAAAGTTCTTTTTGGTGGATTGGGAGGGCTGTGGACCTGAAGAGAGATCCTGGGAACCTGAGGACAACATCCTAGACAAAAGTCTGCTCCTCAGGTTCTCAGGCTCTAAGAAGAGGGGGAGACCCAAGGGGGGGGGTACTGTTACGCCGAGCGCTCCGGGTCCCCGCTCCTCCCCGGAGCGCTCGCTTCTCTCTCGCTACCGCAGCGCTCCGGGCAGCTCCACTGACCCGGTGCGCTGCGATACCGTCTCCAGCCGGGATGCGATTCGCGATGCGGGTAGCGCCCGCTCGCGATGCGCATCCCGGCTCCCGTACCTGACTCGCTCTCCGTCTGTCCTGTCCCGGCGCGCGCGGCCCCGCTCCCTAGGGCGCGCGCGCGCCGGGTCTCTGCGATTTAAAGGGCCACTGCGCCGCTGATTGGCGCAGTGGTTCCAATTAGTGTGTTCACCTGTGCACTCCCTATTTATACCTCACTTCCCCTTCACTCCCTCGCCGGATCTTGTTGCCATTGTGCCAGTGAAAGCGTTTCCTTGTGTGTTCCTAGCCTGTGTTCCAGACCCCCTGCCGTTGCCCCCGACTACGATCCTTGCTGCCTGCCCCGACCTTCTGCTACGTCCGACCTTGCTTCTGTCTACTCCCTTGTACCGCGCCTATCTTCAGCAGTCAGAGAGGTTGAGCCGTTGCTAGTGGATACGACCTGGTCACTACCGCCGCAGCAAGACCATCCCGCCTTGCGGCGGGCTCTGGTGAAAACCAGTAGTGACTTAGAACCGATCCACTAGCACGGTCCACGCCAATCCCTCTCTGGCACAGAGGATCCACTACCTGCCAGCCGGCATCGTGACACATACAAAACAATGCACATAGTGACAACATATAAAACAATGCACATAGTGACGACATACAAAACAATGCACATAGTGACATCATACAAAACAATGCACATAGTGATGACGTACAAAACAATGCACATAGTGACATCATACAAAACAATGCACATAGTGACATCATACAAAACAATGCACATAGTGATGACGTACAAAACAATGCACATAGTGACGACATACAAAACAATGCACAAAGTGATGACGTACAAAACAATGCACATAGTGACATCATACAAAACAATGCACATAGTGACAACATACAAAACAATGCACATAGTGACATCATACAAAACAATGCACATAGTGACAACATGCAAAACAATGCACATAGTGACAACATATAAAACAATGCACATAGTGACGACATACAAAACAATGCACATAGTGATGACGTACAAAACAATGCACATAGTGACGACATACAAAACAATGCACATAGTGATGACGTACAAAACAATGCACATAGTGACAACATACAAATCAATGCACATAGTGACAACATACAAAACAATGCACATAGTGACATCATACAAAACAATGCACATAGTGACAACATACAAAACAATGCACATAGTGACAACATGCAAAACAATGCACATAGTGACAACATATAAAACAATGCACATAGTGACGACATACAAAACAATGCACATAGTGATGACGTACAAAACAATGCACATAGTGACGACATACAAAACAATGCACATAGTGATGACGTACAAAACAATGCACATAGTGACATCATACAAAACAATGCACATAGTGACATCATACAAAACAATGCACATAGTGACGACGTACAAAACAATGCACATAGTGACATCATACAAAACAATGCACATAGTGATGACGTACAAAACAATGCACATAGTGACATCATACAAAACAATGCACATAGTGACGACGTACAAAACAATGCACATAGTGACATCATACAAAACAATGCACATAGTGACAACATATAAAACAATGCACATAGTGACGACATACAAAACAATGCACATAGTGACATCATACAAAACAATGCACATAGTGATGACGTACAAAACAATGCACATAGTGACATCATACAAAACAATGCACATAGTGACATCATACAAAACAATGCACATAGTGACGACGTACAAAACAATGCACATAGTGACATCATACAAAACAATGCACATAGTGACATCATACAAAACAATGCACATAGTGATGACGTACAAAACAATGCACATAGTGACATCATACAAAACAATGCACATAGTGACATCATACAAAACAATGCACATAGTGACGACGTACAAAACAATGCACATAGTGACATCATACAAAACAATGCACATAGTGACATCATACAAAACAATGCACATAGTGATGACGTACAAAACAATGCACATAGTGACATCATACAAAACAATGCACATAGTGACGACGTACAAAACAATGCACATAGTGACATCATACAAAACAATGCACATAGTGATGACGTACAAAACAATGCACATAGTGACAACATACAAAACAATGCACATAGTGACAACATATAAAACAATGCACATAGTGACGACATACAAAACAATGCACATAGTGACATCATACAAAACAATGCACATAGTGATGACGTACAAAACAATGCACATAGTGACATCATACAAAACAATGCACATAGTGACATCATACAAAACAATGCACATAGTGATGACGTACAAAACAATGTACATAGTGACAACATACAAAACAATGCACATAGTGACATCATACAAAACAATGCACATAGTGACAACATACAAAACAATGCACATAGTGACAACATACAAAACAATGCACATAGTGACATCATACAAAACAATGCACATAGTGACATCATACAAAACAATGCACATAGTGACAACATACAAAACAATGCACATAGTGACATCATACAAAACAATGCACATAGTGACATCATACAAAACAATGCACATAGTGACGACGTACAAAACAATGCACAAAAGCTGATTTTGCCAACCACTGACTTCAATGGATGGGAAAATATGCAGTGTGACCCTACACTAAAAAGAAATCAATTAAAGGGGTACTCCGGTGGAAAAAAAATTTTTTTAAATGAACTGGTGCCAGAAAGTTAAACAGATTTGTAAATGACTTCTATTAAAAAATCCTAATCCTTCCAGTACTTATTAGCAGCTGTATGCTACAGAGATAATTCTCTGCTTTTTGAACATCTATTTGTCTTGTCCACAGTGCTCTCTGCTGACACCTCTGTCCCTGTCAGGAACTGTCCAGAGCAGCACAGGTTTCCTATGAGGATTTTCTCCTGCTCTGGACAGTTCCTGTTATGGGCATCAGGTGTCAGCAGAGAGCACTGTGGCCAAGACAAAAAAAAAAACTCAAAAAAGAAAAGAATTTCCTCTGTAGCATACAGCTACTAAAAGGTACTGGAAGGATTAAGATTTTTTTTTAAATAGAAGTCATTTACAAATCTGTTTAACTTTCTGGCACCAGTTGATTAAAAAAAAAAAAAAAAAAAAGATGTTTTCCACCGGAGTACCCCTTTAATTTCACCACAAGACATAGAAAGGTTCTATCTAATGTCAGACAACAGGGACATCCGCCCATAAAATTGTGAAAGTCAAGAATATCCCCAGCAAACAATCACATGACTCTGGATCAGTACCGCTGCCAGCAACATAGGGGATGCACAGACTAATGCAGTGTTTCCCAACAAGGGTGCCTCCAGCTGTTGCAAAACTACAACTCCCAGCATGCCCGGACAGCCAACGGCTGTCCGGGCATGCTGGGAGTTGTAGTTTTGCAACAGCTGGAGGCACCCTGGTTGAGAAACACTTACCTAATGCATGAAATGAATGCAAAAATCTGTCTCTCCACTGCCCCCTATAGGGGTCACCTAGAAAGTCAATGTCTGACCAAAGATATCCATCTTTAGACAGCTCTACAGGGTGCGACATGAAGAGATCATGAAGTAGGGTGTGTACAGGGTCTTCACTAATAGGGGGTGCACCCTAGAGACCCCACTTTCTATATAATTTCCCAGATTTGTATTGCTTCAAGTTACGTCACAGAATCATTTGCTATAACTCCCCAAGGGGAATTAAATCCTTTTCATAAGCAATTTTATAAAGTCTAGACAATGCTCTGTGAGCTTAACATCCTGGACCCCAGACTGATACATTGAAGCAGCTTGTGATTATGTATTTAGTTCTTAATACAATTGTCCAGGATGTTTAGCTCACAGAGCATTGTCTAGACTGGATACAATTGTATATACTTCTCAGCTGAGAGCAGGACTAGCTATGTACAATGTATCAGTCTGGGGTCCAGGATGTTTAGCTCACAGAGCATTGTCTAGACTGGTTACAATTGTATCACTTCTCAGCTGAGAGCAGGACGAGCTATGTACAATGTATCAGTCTGGAGTCCAGGATGTTTAGCTCACAGAGCATTGTCTAGACTGGATACAATTGTATCACTTCTCAGCTGAGAGCAGGACTAGCTATGTACAATGTATCAGTCTGGGGTCCAGGATGTGTAGCTCACAGAGCATTGTCTAGACTGGATACAATTGTATCACTTCTCAGCTGAGAGCAGGACTAGTTATGTACAATGTATCAGTCTGGAGTCCAGGATGTTTAGCTCACAGAGCATTGTCTAGACTGGATACAATTGTATCACTTCTCAGCTGAGAGCAGGACGAGCTATGTACAATGTATCAGTCTGGGGTCCAGGATATTTAGCTCACAGAGCATTGTCTAGACTGGATACAATTGTATCACTGCTCAGCTGAGAGCAGGACGAGCTATGTACAATGTATCAGTCTGGAGTCCAGGATGTTTAGCTCACAGAGCATTGTCTAGACTAGATACAATTGTATCACTTCTCAGCTGAGAGCAGGACTAGCTATGTACAATGTATCAGTCTGGAGTCCAGGATGTTTAGCTCACAGAGCATTGTCTAGACTGGATACAATTGTATCACTTCTCAGCTGAGAGCAGGACTAGCTATGTACAATGTATCAGTCTGGGCTCCAGGATGTTTAGCTCACTGAGCATTGTCTAGACTGGATACAATTGTATCACTTCTCAGCTGAGAGCAGGACTAGCTATGTACAATGTATCAGTCTGGAGTCCAGGATGTTTAGCTCACAGAGCATTGTCTAGACTGGATACAATTGTATCACTGCTCAGCTGAGAGCAGGACTAGCTATGTACAATGTATCAGTCTGGAGTCCAGGATGTTTAGCTCACAGAGCATTGTCTAGACTGGATACAATTGTATCACTTCTCAGCTGAGAGCAGGACTAGCTATGTACAATGTATCAGTCTTAGAGTCCAGGAAGTTTAGCTCACAGAGCATTGTCTAGACTAGATACAATTGTATCACTGCTCAGCTGAGAGCAGGACTAGCTATGTACAATGTATCAGTCTGGGCTCCAGGATGTTTAGCTCACAGAGCATTGTCTAGACTGGATACAATTGTATCACTTCTCAGCTGAGAGCAGGACGAGCTATGTACAATGTATCAGTCTGGAGTCCAGGATGTTTAGCTCACAGAGCATTGTCTAGACTGGATACAATCGTATCACTTCTCAGCTGAGAGCAGGACTAGCTATGTACAATGTATCAGTCTGGGGTCCAGGATGTTTAGCTCACAGAGCATTGTCTAGACTGGATACAATTGTATCACCTGTCAGCTGAGAGCAGGACGAGCTATGTACAATGTATCAGTCTGGGGTCCAGGATGTTTAGCTCACAGAGCATTGTCTAGACTGGATACAATTGTATCACTTCTCAGCTGAGAGCAGGATTAGCTATGTACAATGTATCAGTCTGGGGTCCAGGATGTTTAGCTCACAGAGCATTGTCTAGACTGGATACAATTGTATCACTTCTCAGCTGAGGGCAGGACTAGCTATGTACAATGTATCAGTCTGGGGTCCAGAATGTTTAGCTCACAGAGCATTGTCTAGACTGGATACAATTGTATCACTTCTCAGCTGAGGGCAGGACTAGCTATGTACAATGTATCAGTCTGGAGTCCAGGATGTTTAGCTCACAGAGCATTGTCTAGTCTGAATACAATTGTATCACTTCTCAGCTGAGAGCATGACTAGCTATATACAATGTATCAGTCTGGGGTCCAGGATGTTTAGCTCACAGAGCATTGTCTAGACTGGATACAATTGTATCACTTCTCAGCTGAGATCAGGACTAGCTATGTACAATGTATCAGTCTGGGGTCCAGAATGTTTAGCTCGCAGAGCATTGTCTAGACTGGATACAATTGTATCACTTCTCAGCTGAGAGCAGGACTAGCTATGTACAATGTATCAGTCTGGAGTCCAGGATGTTTAGCTCACAGAGCATTGTCTAGACTGGATACAATTGTATCACTTCTCAGCTGAGGGCAGGACTAGTTATGTACAATGTATCAGTCTGGGGTCCGGGAGGTTTAGCTCACAGAGCATTGTCTAGACTGGATACAATTGTATCACTTCTCAGCTGAGGGCAGGACGAGCTATGTACAGATTTGTTGCCTTTTTATAATGTTTTTATTCACTGACAACAAACAATTATGTTGATAATAATAAGGAATTGTATTGATAAGTTGTATAACGTTTGATGTGAATTCTTGATCTGTGTTATATCAGGTTCAGTCGATCGTTTTCCCTGGATGCCGCGGATTGTTCTTTCTTTCTTTCTTTCTACATATAATGAGAATTATAATAAATAAAGAGTATAAAGAATTTGTCGCCCTTATATAATTTATATATAAGATGGACTCCCTGTAGGATCTGGGGGGACGTGCGTGTAGATGACTCGGGGTTCCCATTGTCTCCATAGTTGTCATGTGACCCCGCACGTGCTGTTATTTCAAGGCCGCGTCCTCCTTCCTGTAATAAATTGCCGCCATTTTGTTCCAGATCTTACGTTTCCCACATGAAAGGCTCGGTCTGGGGGGGCTGCGGGTTTCCTGCCCGCGTGTTATCGCACCAGCCTACGGGGAACGCAATCATTATTATTATTATTTGTTTTCATTAAAAACAATGGCGCGAGCTCCGCTATCAGCACAAACAATTGGAAAGTTTTAGAATATTTAGATTTACTGGCAAGATGGAGGCGCTGGCATCTATGTGATGTCTATAGAGGGAAGATCATAAATAAACTGGAGGGAGAAGAGAATCAAAGACTCTTCTGGGCTGAAGAATCAAAGTAAATAACACAATAGGGAGAAGGACGCCAAGAGATGGCAGCGAGGGCGGCGGACACCGGTAGAGGGAGCGCGGTACCAGGTGCGGCCAGTAGGGGCAGCAGCAAGAAAGGCAAATGTGATGGGAAAAGAATAATAGATATGAGATAGATAGATATGAGATAGATATAGATAGATAGATAGGAGATAGATATGAGATAGATAGATAGATAGATATGAGATTGATAGATATAAGATAGATAGATATGAGATAGATAGATAGATTTGAGATAGATAGATATGAGATAGATAGATATGAGATAGATAGATAGATAGATAGATATGAGATAGATAGATATGAGATAGATAGATATGAGATAGATAGGAGATAGATAGATAGGAGATAGATAGATAGATAGATATGAGATAGATAGATATGAGATAGATAGATATGAGATAGATAGGAGATAGATATGAGATAGATATGAGATAGATATAAGATAGATAGATAGATATGAGATGGATAGATATGAGATAGATAGATAGATATGAGATAGATATGAGATAGATAGATATGAGATAGATAGATATGAGATAGATAGATAGATATGAGATAGATAGATAGGAGATAGATAGATATGAGGTAGATAGATATGAGATAGATACATAGATAGATATGAGATAGATAGATAGATATGAGATAGATAGATAGATAGATAGGAGATAGATAGATAGATATGAGATAGATAGATAGATAGGAGATAGATAGATAGATAGATAGATAGATATGAGATAGATATGAGATAGATAGATATGAGATAGATAGATATGAGATAGATAGATATGAGATAGATACATAGATAGATATGAGATAGATATGAGATAGATAGATAGGAGATAGATAGATATGAGATAGATAGATAGGAGATAGATAGATAGATATGAGATAGATAGATAGATAGATATGAGATAGATATGAGATAGATAGATATGAGATAGATAGATAGATAGATAGATAGATAGATAGATAGATAGATATGAGATAGATAGATATGAGATAGATAGATAGATAGATAGATAGATATGAGATAGATATGAGATAGATAGATATGAGATAGATAGATATGAGATAGATAGATAGATAGATAGATATGAGATTGATAGATATAAGATAGATAGATATGAGATATATAGATAGATAAATATGAGATAGATAGATAGATAGATAGATATGAGATAGATATGAGATAGATAGATATGAGATAGATAGATAGATAGATAGATAGATAGATAGATAGATATGAGATAGATAGATATGAGATAGATAGATAGATAGATAGATATGAGATAGATATGAGATAGATAGATATGAGATAGATATGAGATAGATAGATATGAGATAGATAGATAGATAGATAGATAGATAGATATGAGATAGATAGATATGAGGTAAATAGATATGAGATAGATAGATATGAGATAGATAGATAGATAGATAGATAGATATGAGATAGATAGATATGAGATAGATAGATAGATATGAGATATATAGATAGATATGACATAGATAGATAGATAGATAGATAGATATGAGATAGATAGATAGATAGATAGATATGAGATAGATAGACATGAGATAGATAGATATGAGATAGATAGATATGAGATAGATAGATAGATAGATAGATATGAGATAGATAGATAGATATGAGATAGATAGATAGATAGATAGATAGATAGATAGATAAGAGATAGATATGAGATAGATAGACATGAGATAGATAGATATGAGGTAGATAGATATGAGATAGATAGATAGATAGATATGAGATAGATAGATATGAGATAGATATGAGATAGATAGATAGATAGATAGATAGATAGATATGAGATAGATAGATATGAGATAGATAGATATGAGATAGATAGATAGATATGAGATAGATAGATATGAGATAGATAGATAGATATGAGATAGATAGATATGAGATAGATAGATATGAGATAGATATGAGATAGATAGATATGAGATAGATATGAGATAGATAGATATGAGATAGATAGATATGAGATAGATAGATATGAGATAGATAGATATGAGATAGATATGAGATAGATAAATATGAGATAGATAGATATGAGATAGATAGATATGAGATAGATAGATATGAGATAGATAGATATGAGATAGATAGATAGATATGAGATAGATAGATATGAGATAGATAGATATGAGAAGATAGATAGATAGATATGAGATAGATAGATATGAGATAGATAGATATGAGATAGATAGATATGAGATAGATATGAGATAGATAGATATGAGATAGATATGAGATAGATAGATATGAGAGAGATAGATATGAGATGGATATGAGATAGATAGATAGATATGAGATAGATATGAGATAGATAGATATGAGATGGATATGAGATAGATAGATAGATAGATAGATAGATATGAGATAGATAGATAGATATGAGATAGATATGAGATAGATAGATATGAGATAGATAGATATGAGATAGATAGATAGATAGATAGATAGATATGAGATAGATAGATATGAGATAGATAGATAGATAGATAGATAGATATGAGATAGATAGATATAAGATAGATAGATATGAGATAGATAGATAGATAGATATGAGATAGATAGATATAAGATAGATATGAGATAGATAGATATGAGATAGATAGATATGAGATAGATAGATATGAGATAGATAGATATGAGATAGATAGATATGAGATAGATAGATATGAGATAGATAGATATGAGATAGATAGATATGAGATAGATAGATATGAGATAGATATGAGATAGATAAATATGAGATAGATAGATATGAGATAGATAGATATGAGATAGATAGATATGAGATAGATAGATATGAGATAGATAGATAGATATGAGATAGATAGATATGAGATAGATAGATATGAGAAGATAGATAGATAGATATGAGATAGATAGATATGAGATAGATAGATATGAGATAGATAGATATGAGATAGATAGATATGAGATAGATATGAGATAGATAGATATGAGATAGATATGAGATAGATAGATATGAGAGAGATAGATATGAGATGGATATGAGATAGATAGATAGATATGAGATAGATATGAGATAGATAGATATGAGATGGATATGAGATAGATAGATAGATAGATAGATATGAGATAGATAGATAGATATGAGATAGATATGAGATAGATAGATAGATATGAGATAGATAGATATGAGATAGATAGATAGATAGATAGATATGAGATAGATAGATATGAGATAGATAGATAGATAGATAGATATGAGATAGATAGATAGATATGAGATAGATAGATATGAGATAGATAGATAGATAGATATGAGATATAGATAGATATGAGATAGATAGATAGATAGATAGATATGAGATAGATAGATAGATAGATAGATAGATATGAGATAGATAGACATGAGATAGATAGATAGATATGAGATAGATATGAGAAGATAGATAGATATGAGATAGATAGATATGAGATAGATAGATAGATAGATATGAGATAGATAGATATGAGATAGATATGAGATAGATAGATAGATATGAGATAGATAGATAGATATGAGATAGATATGAGATAGATAGATATGAGATAGATAGATATGAGATAGATATGAGATAGATAGATAGATATGAGATAGATATATAGATATGAGATAGATATGAGATAGATAGATAGATAGATAGATATGAGATAGATATGAGATAGATAGATAGATATGAGATAGATAGATAGATATGAGATAGATAGATAGATAGATAGATAGATAGATATGAGATAGATAGATAGATATGAGATAGATAGATAGATATGAGATAGATATGAGATAGATATGAGATAGATAGATAGATAGATATGAGATAGATAGATAGATATGAGATAGATAGATAGATAGATATGAGATAGATAGATATGAGGTAGATAGATAGATATGAGATAGATAGATATGAGATAGATAGATAGATATGAGATAGATAGATATGAGATAGATAGATAGATATGAGATAGATAGATAGATAGATAGATATGAGATAGATAGATAGATATGAGATAGATAGATAGATATGAGATAGATATGAGATAGATAGATAGATAGATATGAGATAGATAGATATGAGATAGATAGATAGATAGATATGAGATAGATAGATAGATAGATATGAGATAGATAGATAGATATGAGATAGATATGAGATAGATAGATAGATATGAGATAGATATGAGATAGATATGAGATAGATATGAGATAGATAGATATGAGATAGATATGAGATAGATAGATAGATAGATAGATAGATAGATATGAGATAGATAGATATGAGATAGATAGATAGATAGATATGAGATAGATAGATAGATAGATATGAGATAGATAGATAGATATGAGATAGATATGAGATAGATAGATAGATATGAGATAGATATGAGATAGATATGAGATAGATATGAGATAGATAGATAGATAGATATGAGATAGATATGAGATAGATAGATAGATATGAGATAGATATGAGATAGATATGAGATAGATATGAGATAGATAGATAGATAGATATGAGATAGATATGAGATAGATATGAGATAGATAGATAGATAGATATGAGATAGATATGAGATAGATAGATAGATATGAGATAGATATGAGATAGATATGAGATAGATAGATAGATAGATATGAGATAGATATGAGATAGATAGATATGAGATAGATATGAGATAGATATGAGATAGATAGATAGATAGATAGATAGATATGAGATAGATATGAGATAGATATGAGATAGATATGAGATAGATATGAGATAGATAGATAGATATGAGATAGATATGAGATAGATAGATAGATATGAGATAGATAGATATGAGATAGATAGATATGAGATAGATAGATATGAGATAGATAGATATGAGATAGATAGATATGAGATAGATATGAGATAGATAGATAGATATGAGATAGATAGATAGATAGATATGAGATAGATAGATATTAGATATGAGATAGATAGATATGAGATAGATATGAGATAGATAGATAGATATGAGATAGATAGGTCACATAACTCCAGGAACGAAAAATGGCTGTTTGGGTCCAGTTTAGGGTCACCACCTTTCTTACAAAAAAATATCGTCCGTGCTAATTTGCATAATTAATAATATATGCGTGACATCACAGGATATACATATGCGGGGGAAATTTTGTCCTATTTTGACCCCTAGAACTTTTTTATTCCTCCTTACACGGGCTGTATGAAGGGTCATTTTTTGCGCCCCGATCTGTAGTTTTATTAACAGGACCATTTTTGTTTTGATGTGACTCTTTGATCGCTTTTTAAATGAAATTTGGGAGTTACAGTTAGTTACTAACTACAACTCCCAGCATGCCCTGATACAGCCTGTGGCTCAGCAGCTGCCCCAAATGAAAACTACAACTCCCAGCATGTTGGACTGTATAGTAGTGTATAGTATAGGTCAGTGTTTCCCAACCAGGGGTGCCTCCAGCTGTTGCAAAACTACAACTCCCAGCATGTTGGACTATATAGTAGTATATAGTATAGGTCAGTGTTTCCCAACCTGTGGTGCCTCCAGCTGTTGCAAAACTACAACTCCCAACATGTTGGACTTTATAGTAATATATAGTATAGGTCAGTGTTTCCCAACCTGGGGTGCCTCCAGCTGTTGCAAAACTACAACTCCCAACATGTTGGACTTTATAGTAATATATAGTATAGGTCAGTGTTTCCCAACCAGGGGTGCCTCCAGCTGTTGCAAAACTACAACTCCCAACATGTTGGACTTTATAGTAGTATATAGTATAGGTCAGTGTTTCCCAACCAGGGGTGCCTCCAGCTGTTGCAAAACTACAACTCGAGCATGTTGGACTATATAATAGTATATAGTATAGGTCAGTGTTTCCCAACCAGCGGTGCCTCCAGCTGTTGCAAATCTACAACTCCCAGCATGTTGGCCTACATAGTAGTATATAGTATAGGTCAGTGTTTCCCAACCAGGGGTGCCTCCAGCTGTTGCAAAACTACAACTCCCAGCATGTTGGACTATATAGTAGTATATAGTATTGGTCAGTGTTTCCTAACCAGGGGTGCCTCCAGCTGTTGCAAAAACTACAACTCCCAGCATGTTGGACTATATAGTAGTATATAGTATAGGTCAGTGTTTCCCAACCAGGGGTGCCTCCAGCTGTTGCAAAACCACAACTCCCAGCATGTTGGACTATATAGTAGTATATAGTATAGGTCAGTGTTTCCCAACCAGGCATGCCTCCAGCTGTTGCAAAACTGCAACTCCCAGCATGCCCGGACAGCCAACGGCTGTCTGGGCATGCTGGGAGTTGTAGTTTTGCAACAGCTGGAGGCACTCTGGTTGGGAAACACTGGTATAGGTTATGGTGCAACATTCCGGGGGTTGTAGGATTGGTTGGATAAATATCGGCCATTGCATTGCCTATATTTTTAGTATAAAAACACCAGCAGGGTGGCCAAAATACTGACCAGGTGGCAACCCTAGTCCAGCTGGACATTTCCTCTGTTTATAGCCCCATTTGCCCTGTACTCTTTATTATTGGAGATAGCGATTCATTTATTGTTGCACTAATGCACTAATGCAATGCAGCACAGCAGAGCGCCCCCTACAGACACTGAAGCATCATCCATATGTATCATATATGGTGTTACACCTCTTCTATCCCGTATACACAGCGCTCTCTGCGCCATTTACCATAATAGGAGGTGACATCTCGTGGTTTTATTACTATTAACTAGATTATGTAAGAAGTCATTACCTTGTCTGGTTCTTATTGTAGGAATGTTCCCCCCCGAGGCCGTTCTCGATGATTTCCTCCACCTTGTCTATTGTGCGCGCTCGCTCTTACGTCTCTGCAGGGGATGTTGTATTGCGTCCATGTTATGTTGTGTCTTATCATTTCCAGTAGTATAGATCAGCGCACACATCTTCTATACATAGAACTTTCCACTGCTGACCCCTGGGGGAGGATAGATGGGAACTTCGAGGGTTATTCTATATAGTGGGACATTCAGGGTAATATACCGTATACATTCAGGGTATATGCCGTATACATTCAGGAGTGATATGCCGTATACATTCAGGGGTGATATGCCGTATACATTCAGGGTAATATGCCGTATACATTCAGGGTAATATGCCGTATACATTCAGGGTAATATGCCGTATACATTCAGGGTGATATGCCGTATACATTCAGGGTAATATGCCGTATACATTCAGGTAATATGCCGTATACATTCAGGGTAATATGCCGTATACATTCAGGATAATATGCCGTATACATTCAGGGTATATGCCGTATACATTAAGGGTTAATATGCCGTATACATTCAGGGTATATGCCGTATACATTCAGGGTATATGCCGTATACATTCAGGGTAATATGCCGTATACATTAAGGGGTAAAATGCTGTATACATTCAGGGTAATATGCCGTATACATTCAGGGTAATATACCGTATACATTCAGGGTATATGCCGTATACATTCAGGGTAATATGCCGTAGGTATACATTCAGGGTATATGCCGTATACATTCAGGGGTAATATGCCGTATACATTCAGGGTAATATGGCGTATACATTCAGGGGTAATATGCCGTATACATTCAGGGTAATATGCCGGTATACATTCAGGGTAATATGCCGTATACATTCAGGGTAATATGCCGTATACATTCAGGGTAATATGCCGTATACATTCAGGGTATATGCCGTATACATTCAGGGTATATGCCGTATACATTCAGGGTATATGCGGTATACATTCAGGGTATATGCCGTATACATTCAGGGTATATGCCGTATACATTCAGGGTAATATGCCGTATACATTCAGGGTAATATGCCGTATACATTCAGGGTAATATGCCGTATACATTCAGGGTATATGCCGTATACATTCAGGGTATATGCCGTATACATTCAGGGTATATGCCGTATACATTCAGGGTGATATGCCGTATACATTCAGGGTACTATGGCCGTATACATTCAGGGTAATATGGCGTATACATTCAGGGTAATATGCCGTATACATTCAGGGTATATGCCGTATACATTCAGGGTAATATGCCGTAGACATTCAGGGTAATATGCCGTATACATTCAGGGGTAATATGCCGTATACATTCAGGGTAATATGCCGTATACATTCAGGGTATATGCCGTATACATTCAGGGTATATGCCGTATACATTCAGGGTAATATGGCGTATACATTCAGGATAATATGTCGTATACATTCAGGGTATATGCCGTATACATTCAGGGTAATATGGCGTATACATTCAGGGTAATATGCCGTATACATTCAGGGTATATGCCGTATACATTCAGGGTATATGCCGTATACATTCAGGGTAATATGCCGTATACATTCAGGGTAATATGCCGTATACATTCAGGGTAATATGCCGTATACATTCAGGGTAATATGCCGTATACATTCAGGGTAATATGCCGTATACATTCAGGGTAATATGCCGTATACATTCAGGGTAATATGCCGTATACATTCAGGGTAATATGCCGTATACATTCAGGGTAATATGCCGTATACATTCAGGGTATAATGCCGTATACATTCAGGGTATATGCCGTATACATTCAGGGTAATATGCCGTATACATTCAGGGGTATATGCGTATACATTCAGGGTATATGCCGTATACATTCAGGGTAATATGCCGTATACATTCAGGGTAATATGCCGTATACATTCAGGGTAATATGCCGTATACATTCAGGGTAATATGCCGTATACATTCAGGGTACTATGCCGTATACATTCAGGGTAATATGCCGATATACATTCAGGGTAATATGCCGTATACATTCAGGGTAATATGCCGTATACATTCAGGGTAATATGCCGTATACATTCAGGATAATATGCCGTATACATTCAGGGTAATATGCCGTATACATTCAGGGTAATATGCCGTATACATTCAGGGTATATGCCGTATACATTCAGGGTAATATGCCGTATACATTCAGGGTAATATGCCGTATACATTCAGGGTAATATGCCGTATACATTCATGGTAATATGCCGTATACATTCAGGGTAATATGCCGTATACATTCAGTGGTAATATGCCGTATACATTCAGGGTATATGCCGTATACATTCAGGGTATATGCCGTATACATTCAGGGTATATACCGTATACATTCAGGGTATTATGCCGTATACATTCAGGGTAATATGCCGTATACATTCAGGGGTAATATGCCGTATACATTCAGGGTAATATGCCGTATACATTCAGGGTAATATGCCGTATAATTCAGGTAATATGCCGTATTCATAGGGTAATATGCCGTATACATTCAGGATAATATGCCGTATACATTCAGGGTATATGCCGTATACATTCAGGGTATATGCCGTATACATTCAGGGTGATATGCCGTATACATTCAGGGTAATATGGCGTATACATTCAGGGTAATATGCCGTATACATTCAGGGTATATGCCGTATACATTCAGGGTAATATGCCATATACATTCAGGGTAATATGCCGTATACATTCAGGGTAATATGCCGTATACATTCAGGGTAAAATGCCGTATACATTCAGGGTATATGCCGTATACATTCAGGGTATATGCCGTATACATTCAGGGTAATATGCCGTATACATTCAGGGTGATATGCCGTTCTACATTCAGGGTAATATGCCGTATACATTCAGGGTATATGCCGTATACATTCAGGGTAATATGCCGTATACATTCAGGGTATATGCCGTATACATTCAGGGTATATGCCGTATACATTCAGGGTAATATGGCTGCATACATTCAGGGTAATATGGCGTATACATTCAGGGTAATATGGCGTATACATTCAGGGTATATGCCGTATACATTCAGGGTAATATGGCGTATCATTCAGGGTAATATGGCGTATACATTCAGGGGTAATATGCCGTATACATTCAGGGTATATGCCGCCTATACATTCAGGGTAATATGCGTATACATTCAGGGTATATGCGTATACATTCAGGGTATATGCCGTATACATTCAGGGTAATATGCCGTATACATTCAGGGTGATATGCCGTATACATTCAGGGTAATATGCGTATACATTCAGGGTATATGCCGTATACATCAGGGTAATATGCCGTATACATTCAGGGTATATGCCGTATACATTCAGGGTATATGCCGTATACATTCAGGGTAATATGGCGCATACATTCAGGGTAATATGGCGTATACATTCAGGGTAATATGGCGTATACATTCAGGGTAATATGCCGTATACATTCAGGTAATATGGCGTATACATTCAGGGTAATATGGCGTATACATTCAGGGAGTAATATGCCGTATACATTCAGGGTATATGCCGTATACATTCAGGGATAATATGGCGTATACATTCAGGGTAATATGCCGTATACATTCAGGGTAATATGCCGTATACATTCAGGGTAATATGCCGTTATACATTCAGGGTATATGCCGTATACATTCAGGGTAATATGGCGTATACATTCAGGGTAATATGCCGTATATATTCAGGTGTATATGCCGTATACATTCAGGGTAATATGCCGTATACATTCAGGGTATATGCCGTATACATTCAGGGTATATGCCGCATACATTCAGGGTAATATGCCGTATACATTCAGGGTAATATGCCGTATACATTCAGGGTAATATACCGTATACATTCAGGGTAATATGCCATATACATTCAGGGTATATGCCGTATACATTCAGGGTATATGCCGTATACATTCAGGGTAATATGCCGTATACATTCAGGGTAATATGCCGTATACATTCAGGGTAATATGCCGTGATACATTCAGGGTAATATGCCGTATACATTCAGGGTATATGCTGTATACATTCAGGGTATATGCCGTATACATTCAGGGTATATGCCGTATACATTCAGGGTGATATGCCGTATACATTCAGGGTAATATGGCGTATACATTCAGGGTAATATGCCGTATACATTCAGGGTATATGGCCATATACATTCAGGGTATATGCCGTATACATTCAGGGTATATGCCGTATACATTCAGGGTAATATGGCGTATACATTCAGGGTAATATGCCGTATACATTCAGGGTAATATGCCGTATACATTCAGGGTATATGCCGTATACATTCAGGGTATATGCCGTATACATTCAGGGTAATATGGCGTATACATTCAGGGTAATATGGCGTATACATTCAGGGTAATATGGCGTATACATTCAGGGGAATATGCCGTATACATTCAGGGTAATATACCATATACATCCAGGGTAATATGCCGTATACATTCAGGGTAATATGCCGTATACATTCAGGGTAATATGCCGTATACATTCAGGGTAATATGCCGTATACATTCAGGGTAATATGCCGTATACATTCAGGGTATATGCCGTATACATTCAGGGTATATGCCGTATACATTCAGGGTATATGCCGTATACATTTAGGGTATATGCCGTATACATTCAGGGTATATGCCGTATACATTCAGGGTGATATGCCGTATACATTCAGGGTAATATGGCGTATACATTCAGGGTAATATGCCGTATACATTCAGGGTATATGCCGTATACATTCAGGGTAATATGCCGTATACATTCAGGGTAATATGCCATATACATTCAGGGTAATATGCCGTATACATTCAGGGTAATATGCCGTATGCATTCAGGGTATATGCCGTATACATTCAGGGTATATGCCGTATACATTCAGGGTAATATGCCGTATACATTCAGGGTGATATGCCGTATACATTCAGGGTAATATGCCGTATACATTCAGGGTAATATGCCGTATACATTCAGGGTATATGCCGTATACATTCAGGGTAATATGCCGTATACATTCAGGGTATATGCCGTATACATTCAGGGTAATATGCCATATACATTCAGGATAATATGCCGTATACATTCAGGATAATATGCCGTATACATTCAGGGTAATATGCCGTATACATTCAGGATAATATGTCGTATACATTCAGGATAATATGTCGTATACATTCAGGGTATATGTCGTATACATTCAGGATAATATGCCGTATACATTCAGGGTAATATGGCGTATACATTCAGGGTAATATGCCGTATACATTCAGGGTATATGCCGTATACATTCAGGGTATATGCCGTATACATTCAGGGTGATATGCCGTATACATTCAGGATAATATGCCGTATACATTCAGGGTAATATGTCGTATACATTCAGGATAATATGCCGTATACGTTCAGGGTAATATGCCGTATACATTCAGGATAATATGCCGTATACATTCAGGGTAATATGGCGTATACATTCAGGGTAATATGCCGTATACATTCAGGATAATATGGCGTATACATTCAGGATAATATGCCGTATACATTCAGGGTAATATGGCGTATACATTCAGGGTAATATGCCGTATACATTCAGGGTATATGCCGTATACATTCAGGGTAATATGCCGTATACATTCAGGGTATATGCCGTATACATTCAGGGTATATGCCGTATACATTCAGGGTATATGCCGTATACATTCAGGGTATATGCCGTATACATTCAGGGTATATGCCGTATACATTCAGGGTAATATGCCGTATACATTCAGGGTAATATGCCGTATACATTCAGGATAATATGCCGTATACATTCAGGGTATATGCCGTATACATTCAGGGTATATGCCGTATACATTCAGGGTATATGCCGTATACATTCAGGGTAATATGCCGTATACATTCAGGGTAATATGCCGTATACATTCAGGGTAATATGCCGTATACATTCAGGGTAATATGCCGAATACATTCAGGGTATATGCCGTATACATTCAGGGTATATGCCGTATACATTCAGGGTATATGCCGTATACATTCAGGGTATATGCCGTATACATTCAGGGTATATGCCGTATACATTCAGGGTGATATGCCGTATACATTCAGGGTAATATGGCGTATACATTCAGGGTAATATGCCGTATACATTCAGGGTAATATGCCGTATACATTCAGGGTATATGCCGTATACATTCAGGGTATATGCCGTATACATTCAGGGTAATATGCCGTATACATTCAGGGTATATGCCGTATACATTCAGGGTAATATGCCGTATACATTCAGGGTAATATGCCGTATACATTCAGGGTAATATGCCGTATACATTCAGGGTATATGCCGTATACATTCAGGGTATATGCCGTATACATTCAGGATAATATGCCGTATACATTCAGGGTAATATGCCGTATACATTCAGGATAATATGCCGTATACATTCAGGGTGATATGCCGTATACATTCAGGGTAATATGCCGTATACATTCAGGGTATATGCCGTATACATTCAGGGTAATATGCCGTATACATTCAGGGTATATGCCGTATACATTCAGGGTATATGCCGTATACATTCAGGGTAATATGGCGTATACATTCAGGGTAATATGCCGTATACATTCAGGGTAATATGCCGTATACATTCAGGGTAATATGCCGTATACATTCAGGGTAATATGCCGTATACATTCAGGATAATATACCGTATACATTCAGGGTAATATGCCGTATACATTCAGGGTATATGCTGTATACATTCAGGGTGATATGCCGTATACATTCAGGATAATATGCCGTATACATTCAGGGTAATATGCCGTATACATTCAGGATAATATGCCGTATACATTCAGGGTAATATGGCGTATACATTCAGGGTAATATGGCGTATACATTCAGGGTAATATGGCGTATACATTCAGGATAATATGCCGTATACATTCAGGGTAATATGGCGTATACATTCAGGGTAATATGCCGTATACATTCAGGATAATATGCCGTATACATTCAGGGTAATATGCCGTATACATTCAGGGTAATATGGCGTATACATTCAGGGTATATGCCGTATACATTCAGGGTATATGCCGTATACATTCAGGGTAATATGCCGTATACATTCAGGGTGATATGCCGTATACATTCAGGATAATATGCCGTATACATTCAGGGTAATATGCCGTATACATTCAGGGTAATATGGCGTATACATTCAGGGTAATATGGCGTATACATTCAGGGTAATATGCCGTATACATTCAGGGTAATATGCCGTATACATTCAGGGTAATATGCCGTATACATTCAGGGTAATATGCCGTATACATTCAGGGTAATATGCCGTATACATTCAGGGTAATATGCCGTATACATTCAGGATAATATGCCGTATACATTCAGTTTAATTTGGCGTATACATTCAGGGTAATATGCCGTATACATTCAGGATAATATGCCGTATACATTCAGGATAATATGGCGTATACATTCAGGGTAATATGCCGTATACATTCAGGGTAATATGGCGTATACATTCAGGGTAATATGCCGTATACATTCAGGGTAATATGGCGTATACATTCAGGGTAATATGGCGTATACATTCAGGGTATATGCCGTATACATTCAGGGTATATGCCGTATACATTCAGGGTAATATGCCGTATACATTCAGGGTGATATGCCGTATACATTCAGGATAATATGCCGTATACATTCAGGGTAATATGCCGTATACATTCAGGGTAATATGCCGTATACATTCAGGGTAATATGCCGTATACATTCAGGATAATATGCCGTATACATTCAGGGTATATGCCGTATACATTCAGGGTAATATGCCGTATACATTCAGGGTAATATGCCGTATACATTCAGGGTAATATGGCGTATACATTCAGGGTAATATGGCGTATACATTCAGGGTAATATGGCGTATACATTCAGGGTATATGCCGTATACATTCAGGGTATATGCCGTATACATTCAGGGTGTATGCCGTATACATTCAGGGTAATATGCCGTATACATTCAGGGTAATATGCCGTATACATTCAGGGTAATATGGCGTATACATTCAGGGTAATATGGCGTATACATTCAGGGTAATATGGCGTATACATTCAGGGTATATGCCGTATACATTCAGGGTATATGCCGTATACATTCAGGGTAATATGCCGTATACATTCAGGGTGATATGCCGTATACATTCAGGGTAATATGCCGTATACATTCAGGGTAATATGCCGTATACATTCAGGGTAATATGCCGTATACATTCAGGATAATATGCCGTATACATTCAGGGTATATGCCGTATACATTCAGGGTAATATGCCGTATACATTCAGGGTAATATGCCGTATACATTCAGGGTAATATGGCGTATACATTCAGGGTAATATGGCGTATACATTCAGGGTAATATGGCGTATACATTCAGGGTATATGCCGTATACATTCAGGGTATATGCCGTATACATTCAGGGTAATATGCCGTATACATTCAGGGTGATATGCCGTATACATTCAGGATAATATGCCGTATACATTCAGGGTAATATGCCGTATACATTCAGGATAATATGCCGTATACATTCAGGGTATATGCCGTATACATTCAGGGTAATATGCCGTATACATTCAGGGTGATATGCCGTATACATTCAGGATAATATGCCGTATACATTCAGGGTAATATGCCGTATACATTCAGGATAATATGGCGTATACATTCAGGGTATATGCCGTATACATTCAGGGTATATGCCGTATACATTCAGGGTAATATGCCGTATACATTCAGGGTAATATGCCGTATACATTCAGGGTAATATGCCGTATACATTCAGGGTAATATGCCGTATACATTCAGGATAATATGCCGTATACATTCAGGGTATATGCCGTATACATTCAGGGTAATATGCCGTATACATTCAGGGTAATATGCCGTATACATTCAGGGTAATATGGCGTATACATTCAGGGTAATATGGCGTATACATTCAGGGTAATATGGCGTATACATTCAGGGTATATGCCGTATACATTCAGGGTATATGCCGTATACATTCAGCGTAATATGCCGTATACATTCAGGGTATATGCCGTATACATTCAGGGTAATATGGCGTATACATTCAGGGTAATATGGCGTATACATTCAGGGTAATATGGCGTATACATTCAGGATAATATGCCGTATACGTTCAGGGTAATATGCCGTATACATTCAGGATAATATGCCGTATACATTCAGGGTGTATGCCGTATACATTCAGGGTAATATGCCGTATACATTCAGGGTAATATGCCGTATACATTCAGGGTAATATGGCGTATACATTCAGGGTAATATGGCGTATACATTCAGGGTAATATGGCATATACATTCAGGGTATATGCCGTATACATTCAGGGTATATGCCGTATACATTCAGGGTAATATGCCGTATACATTCAGGGTGATATGCCATATACATTCAGGGTAATATGCCGTATACATTCAGGGTAATATGCCGTATACATTCAGGGTAATATGCCGTATACATTCAGGATAATATGCCGTATACATTCAGGGTATATGCCGTATACATTCAGGGTAATATGCCGTATACATTCAGGGTAATATGCCGTATACATTCAGGGTAATATGGCGTATACATTCAGGGTAATATGGCGTATACATTCAGGGTAATATGGCGTATACATTCAGGGTATATGCCGTATACATTCAGGGTATATGCCGTATACATTCAGGGTAATATGCCGTATACATTCAGGGTGATATGCCGTATACATTCAGGATAATATGCCGTATACATTCAGGGTAATATGCCGTATACATTCAGGATAATATGGCGTATACATTCAGGGTAATATGGCGTATACATTCAGGGTATATGCCGTATACATTCAGGGTATATGCCGTATACATTCAGGGTAATATGCCGTATACATTCAGGGTAATATGCCGTATACATTCAGGGTAATATGCCGTATACATTCAGGGTAATATGCCGTATACATTCAGGATAATATGCCGTATACATTCAGGGTATATGCCGTATACATTCAGGGTAATATGCCGTATACATTCAGGGTATATGCCGTATACATTCAGGGTAATATGGCGTATACATTCAGGGTAATATGCCGTATACATTCAGGATAATATGCCGTATACATTCAGGGTAATATGGCGTATACATTCAGGGTAATATGGCGTATACATTCAGGGTAATATGGCGTATACATTCAGGGTAATATGCCGTATACATTCAGGATAATATGCCGTATACATTCAGGGTAATATGGCGTATACATTCAGGGTAATATGGCGTATACATTCAGGGTAATATGCCGTATACATTCAGGATAATATGCCGTATACATTCAGGGTATATGCCGTATACATTCAGGGTAATATGGCGTATACATTCAGGGTAATATGCCGTATACATTCAGGGTAATATGGCGTATACATTCAGGGTAATATGGCGTATACATTCAGGGTAATATGGCGTATACATTCAGGGTAATATGGCGTATACATTCAGGGTAATATGGCGTATACATTCAGGGTAATATGGCGTATACATTTAGGGTAATATGGCGTATACATTCAGGGTAATATGGCGTATACATTCAGGGTAATATGGCGTATACATTCAGTGTAATATGGCGTATACATTCAGGATAATATGCCGTTAGAGGCATTAGCCTCTAACCCTTGACAAAGGTGATTTATCACCGAAACGTCGGGTGGGCTGGTAGTTAGTTTTAAACAGTGGAGGGATAACAATAGTTTAGAGCATAGGTATACTCTGCGCCAAAGCAATAGAAGATTGGCACGGAGAATTATATATTACAAGCTCCATATTCAAAGAGAGCAGTAATTATAGCTCCCTAACACTATACTCTCCACTGACAATTTTAACAATAGTGTGAAGGGGTAATATTTTAATAAGCTAAGAATAAAGATTGTTTTTAAGGGGGGTTCTAGTGAAGGGTTTAATCCCCGCGAGGGGGTAACCCCTCAAAGGTTGTTGAATTTTTGCTCTTACAGTATAGACTCCATAGTGTGACTGCTCTTACAGTAGACTCCATAGTGTAACTGCTCTTACGGTATAGACTCCATAGTGTGACTGCTCTTACAGTATAGACTCCATAGTGTGACTGCTCTTACAGTATAGACTCCATAGTGTGACAGCTCTTACAGTATAGACTCCATAGTGTGACTGCTCTTACAGTATAGACTCCATAGTGTGACTGCTCTTACAGTATAGACTCCATAGTGTGACTGCTCTTACAGTATAGACTCCATAGTGTGACTGCTCTTACAGTATAGACTCCATAGTGTGACCGCTCTTACAGTATAGACTCCATAGTGTGACTGCTCTTACAGTATAGACTCCATAGTGTGACTGCTCTTACAGTATAGACTCCATAGTGTGACAGCTCTTACAGTATAGACTCCATAGTGTGACTGCTCTTACAGTATAGACTCCATAGTGTGACTGCTCTTACAGTATAGACTCCATAGTGTGACTGCTCTTACAGTATAGACTCCATAGTGTGACTGCTCTTACAGTATAGACTCCATAGTGTGACCGCTCTTACAGTATAGAATCCATAGTGCGACCTCTCTTACAGTATAGACTCCATAGTGTGACCGCTCTTACAGTATAGACTCCATAGTGTGACTGCTCTTATAGTATAGACTCCATAGTGTGACTGCTCTTACAGTATAGACTCCATAGTGTGACTGCTCTTACAGTATAGACTCCATAGTGTGACTGCTCTTACAGTATAGACTCCATAGTGCAACCTCTCTTACAGTATATACTCCATAGTGTGACCGCTCTTACAGTATAGACTCCATAGTGTGACTGCTCTTATAGTATAGACTCCATAGTGTGACTGCTCTTACAGTATAGACTCCATAGTGTGACCTGTTACAGTATGGACTCCATAGTGTGACTGCTCTTACAGTATGGACTCCATAGCGTGACTGCTCTCACAGTATAGACTCCATAGTGTGACCGCTCTTACGGTATAGACTCCATAGTGTGACCGCTCTTACAGTATAGACTCAATAGTGTGACTGCTCTTACAGT
Organism: Hyla sarda; assembly: GCF_029499605.1. Lineage (NCBI taxonomy): Eukaryota > Metazoa > Chordata > Amphibia > Anura > Hylidae > Hyla > Hyla sarda. Next base: position 9,783,976 of record NC_079193.1, read on the forward strand.
ATAGACTCCATAGTGTGACCGCTCTTACAGTATAGACTCCATAGTGTGACCGCTCTCACAGAAGACTCCATAGTGTGACTGCTCTTACAGTATAGACTAAATAGTGTGACCGCTCTTACAGTATAGACTCAATAGTGTGACTGATATTACAGTATAGACTCCATAGTGTGACTGCTCTTACAGTATAGACTCCATAGTGTGACTGCTCTTACAGTATAGACTCCATGGTGTGACTGCTCTTACAGTATAGACTCCATAGTGTGACCGCTCTTACAGTATAGACTCCATAGTGCAACCTCTCTTACAGTATATACTCCATAGTGTGACCGCTCTTACAGTATAGACTCCATAGTGTGACTGCTCTTATAGTATAGACTCCATAGTGTGACTGCTCTTACAGTATAGACTCCATAGTGTGACCTGTTACAGTATGGACTCCATAGTGTGACTGCTCTTACAGTATAGACTCCATAGCGTGACTGCTCTCACAGTATAGACTCCATAGTGTGACCGCTCTTACGGTATAGACTCCATAGTGTGACCGCTCTTACAGTATAGACTCAATAGTGTGACCGCTCTTACAGTATAGACTCCATAGTGTGACCGCTCTTACAGTATAGACTCCATAGTGTGACCGCTCTCACAGAAGACTCCATAGTGTGACTGCTCTTACAGTATAGACTAAATAGTGTGACCGCTCTTACAGTATAGACTCAATAGTGTGACTGATCTTACAGTATAGACTCCATAGTGTGACTGCTCTTACAGTATAGACTCCATAGTGTGACTGCTCTTACAGAATAGACTCCATAGTGTGACTGCTCTCACAGTATAGACTCCATATTGTGACTGCTCTTACAGTATAGACTCCATAGTGTGACTGCTCTTACAGAATAGACTCCATAGTGTGACTGCTCTCACAGTATAGACTCCATAGTGTGACCGCTCTTACGATATAGACTCCATAGAGTGACCGCTCTTACAGTATAGACTCAATAGTGTGACTGCTCTTACAGTATAGACTCCATAGTGTGACCGCTCTTACAGTATAGACTCCATAGTGTGACCGCTCTCACAGAAGACTCCATAGTGTGACTGCTCTTACAGTATAGACTCCATAGTGTGACCGCTCTTACAGTATAGACTCAATAGTGTGACCGCTCTTACAGTATAGACTCCATAGTGTGACCGCTCTTACAGTATAGACTCCATAGTGTGACCGCTCTCACAGAAGACTCCATAGTGTGACAGCTCTTACAGTATAGACTAAATAGTGTGACCGCTCTTACAGTATAGACTCAATAGTGTGACTGATCTTACAGTATAGACTCCATAGTGTGACTGCTCTTACAGTATAGACTCCATAGTGTGACTGCTCTTACAGAATAGACTCCATAGTGTGACTGCTCTTACAGAATAGACTCCATAGTGTGACTGCTCTCACAGTATAGACTCCATAGTGTGACTGCTCTTACAGTATAGACTCCATAGTGTGACTGCCCTTACAGAATAGACTCCATAGTGTGACTGCTCTCACAGTATAGACTCCATAGTGTGACCGCTCTTACAGTATAGACTCAATAGTGTGACCTCTCTTACAGTATAGACTCCATAGTGCGACCGCTCTTACAGTATAGACTCCATAGTGTGACTGCTCTTATAGTATAGAATCCATAGTGTGACTGCTCTTACAGTATAGACTCCATAGTGTGACCGCTCTTACAGTATAGACTCCATAGTGCGACCTCTCTTACAGTATATACTCCATAGTGTGACCGCTCTTACAGTATAGACTCCATAGTGTGACTGCTCTTATAGTATAGACTCCATAGTGTGACTGCTCTTACAGTATAGACTCCATAGTGTGACCTGTTACAGTATGGACTCCATAGCGTGACTGCTCTCACAGTATAGACTCCATAGTGTGACCGCTCTTACGGTATAGACTCCATAGTGTGACCGCTCTTACAGTATAGACTCAATAGTGTGACTGCTCTTACAGTATAGACTCCATAGTGTGACCGCTCTTACAGTATAGACTCCATAGTGTGACCGCTCTCACAGAAGACTCCATAGTGTGACTGCTCTTACAGTATAGACTAAATAGTGTGACCGCTCTTACAGTATAGACTCAATAGTGTGACTGATCTTACAGTATAGACTCCATAGTGTGACTGCTCTTACAGTATAGACTCCATAGTGTGACTGCTCTTACAGTATAGACTCCATAGTGTGACTGCTCTTACAGAATAGACTCCATAGTGTGACTGCTCTCACAGTATAGACTCCATAGTGTGACTGTTCTTACAGTATAGACTCCATAGTGTGACTGCTCTTACAGAATAGACTCCATAGTGTGACTGCTCTCACAGTATAGATTCCATAGTGTGACCGCTCTCACGGTATAGACTCCATAGTGTGACCGCTCTTACAGTATAGACTCCATAGTGTGACCGCTCTTACAGTATAGACTCCATAGTGTGACCGCTCTCACAGAAGACTCCATAGTGTGACTGCTCTTACAGTATAGACTACATAGTGTGACCGCTCTTACAGTATAGACTCAATAGTGTGACTGCTCTTACAGTATAGACTCCATAGTGTGACCGCTCTTACAGTATAGACTCCATAGTGTGACCACTCTCACAGAAGACTCCATAGTGTGACAGCTCTTACAGTATAGAATAAATAGTGTGACCACTCTTACAGTATAGACACAATAGTGTGACTGATCTTACAGTATAGACTCCATAGTGTGACTGCTCTCACAGTATAGACTCCATAGTGTTACCGCTCTTACAGTATAGACTCCATGGTGTGACCACTCTTACAGTATAGACTCCACAGTGTGACTGCTCTTACAGTATAGACTCCATAGTGAGACCGCTCCTACAGTATAGACTCCATAGTGTGACTGCTCTTACAGTATAGACTCCATAGTGTGACTGCTCTTACAGTATAGACTCCATAGTGAGACCGCTCTTACAGTATAGACTCCATAGTGTGACTGCTCTTACAGTATAGACTCCATAGTGTGACCGCTCTTATAGTATAGACTCCATAGTGTGACTTCTCTTACAGTATAGACTCCATAGTGTGACTGCTCTTACAGTATAGACTCCATAGTGTGACTGCTCTTACAGTATAGACTCAATAGTGTGACTGCTCTTACAGTATAGACTTCATAGTGTGACTGCTCTTACAGAAGACTCCATAGTGTGACTGCTCTTACAGTATAGACTCCATAGTGTGACTGCTCTTACAGTATAGACTCCATAGTGTGACTGCTCTTACAGTAGAGATTCCATAGTGTGACGGCTCTTACAGTATAGACTCCATAGAGTGAATTCTCTTACAGTATAGAGTCCATAGTGTGACTGCTCTTACAGTATAGACTCCATAGTGTGACTGCTCTTAGAGTATAGACTCCATAGTGTGACCGCTCTTACAGTATAGACTTCATAGTGTGACTGCTCTTACAGAAGACTCCATAGTGTGACTGCTCTTACAGTACAGACTCCATAGTGTGACTGCTCTTACAGTATAGACTCCATAGTGTGACTGTTCTTACAGTAGAGATTCCATAGTGTGACGGCTCTTACAGTATAGACTCCATAGTGTGAATTCTCTTACAGTATAGACTCCATAGTGTGACTGCTCTTACAGTATAGACTCCATAGTGTGACTGCACTTACAGTATAGACTCCATAGTGTGACCGCTCTTACAGTGTAGGCTCCATAGTGTGACCGCTCTTACAGTATAGACTCCATAGTGTGACTGCTCTTACAGTATAGACTTCATAGTGTGACTGCTCTTACAGAAGACTCCATAGTGTGACTGCTCTTACAGTATAGACTCCATAGTGTGACTGCTCTTACAGTATAGACTCCATAGTGTGACTGCTCTTACAGTATAGACTCCATAGTGTGACCGCTCTTACAGTATAGACTTCATAGTGTGACTCCTCTTACAGAAGACTCCATAGTGTGACTGCTCTTACAGTATAGACTCCATAGTGTGACTGTTCTTACAGTATAGACTCCATAGTGTGACTGCTCTTACAGTAGAGATTCCATAGTGTGACCGCTCTTACAGTATAGACTCCATAGTGTGACTGCCCTTACAGTATAGACTCCATAGTGTGATTGCTCTTACAGTATAGACTCCATAGTGTGACCGCTCTTACAGTATAGACTCCATAGTGTGACTGCTCTTACAGTATAGACTCCATAGTGTGACTGCTCTTACAGTATAGACTCCATAGTGTGATTGCTCTTTCAGTATAGACTCCATAGTGTGACTGCTCTTATAGTATAGTCTCCATAGTGTGACTGCTCTTACAGTATAGACTCCATAGTGTGACCGCTCTTACAGTATAGACTCCATAATGTGACTGCTCTTACAGTATAGACTCCATAGTGTGACTCCTCTTACAGTATAGACTCCATAGTGTGACTGCTCTTACAGTATAGACTCCATAGTGTGACCGCTCTTACAGTATAGACTCCATAGTGTGACCACTCTTACAGTAGACTCCATAGTGTGACCTCTCTCACAGTATAGACTCCATAGTGTGACTGCTCTTACAGTATAGACTCCATAGTGTGACCGCTCTTACAGTATAGACTCCATAGTGTGACCGCTCTTACAGTATAGACTCCATAGTGTGACTTCTCTTACAGTATAGACTCCATAGTGTGATCGCTCTTACAGTGTAGACTCCATAGTGTGACTGCTCTTACAGTATAGACTCCATAGTGTGACCGCTCTTACAGTATAGACTCCATAGTGTGACTGCTCTTACAGTATAGACTCCATAGTGTGACTGCTCTTACAGTATAGACTCCATAGTGTGACTGCTCTTACAGTATAGACTCCATAGTGTGACCCCTCTTACAGTATAGACTCCATAGTGTGACTGCTCTTACAGTATAGACTCCATAGTGTGACCGCTCTTACAGTATAGACTCCATAGTGTGACCGCTCTTACAGTATAGACGCCATAGTGTGACTGATCTTACAGTATAGACTCCATAGTGTGACCGCTCTTACAGTATAGACTCCATAGTGTGACCGCTCTTACAGTATAGACGCTATAGTGTGACTGATCTTACAGTATAGACTCCATAGTGTGACCGCTCTTACAGTAGAGACTCCATACTGCTCTTACAGTACACTATGGAGTCTTCTGTAAGAGCAGTCAAACTATGGAGTCTATACTGTAAGATCAGTCACACTATGGAGTCTATACTGTAAGATCAGTCACACTATGGAGTCTATACTGTAAGATCAGTCACACTATGGAGTCTATACTGTAAGAGTGGTCACACTATTGTTACACACAATGTAACTCCAAGTCACTGACACTTGTGTGAGATCCCACTGTCCACTCAGGAAGAACACTGATTGACAATCAATTTCGCATGGAACAGACAACAGGTGGAAATTATAGGCAACTAGCAAAACACCCCAAATAAAGGAGTAGTTCTGCAGGTGGTGACCACAGACCACTTCTCAGTTCCTATGCTTCCTGGCTGATGTTTTGGTCACTTTTGAATGCTGGTGGTGCTTTCACTCTAGTGGTAGCATGAGACGGAGTCTACAACCCACGCAAGTGGCTCAGGTAGTGCAGCTCATCCAGGATGGCACATCAATGCGAGCTGTGGCAAGAAGGTTTGCTGTGTCTGTCAGCGTAGTGTCCAGAGCATGGAGGTGCTACCAGGAGACAGGCCAGTACATCAGGAGACGTGGAGGAGGACGTAGGAGGGCAACAACCCAGCAGCAGGACCGCTACCTCCGCCTTTGTGCAAGGAGGAGCAGGAGGAGCACTACCAGAGCCCTGCAGAATGACCTCCAGCAGGACACAAATGTGCATGTGTCCACTCAAACGGTCAGAAACAGACTCCATGAGGGTGGTATGAGGGCCCGACGTCCACACGTGGGGGTTGTGCTTGCAGCCCAACACCGTGCAGGACGTTTGGCATTTGCCAGAGAACACCAAGATTGGCAAATTCACCACTGGCGCCCTGTGCTCTTCACAGATGAAAGCAGGTTCACACTGAGCACATGTCATAGACATGGAGATGCCGTGGAGAACGTTCTGCTGCCTGCAACATCCTCCAGCATGAGCGGTTTGGCGGTGGGTCAGTAATGGTGTGGGGTGGCATTTCTTTCGGGTGCCGCACAGCTCTCCATATGCTTGCCAGAGGTAGCCTGACTGCCATTAGGTACCGAGATGAGATCCTCAGACCCCTTGTGAGACCATATGCTGGTGCAGTTGTCCCTGGGTTCCTCCTAATACAAGACAATGCTAGACCTCATGTGGCTGGAGTGTGTCAGCAGTTCCTACAAGAGGAAGGCATTGATGCTATATACCGGCCGCCCGTTCCCCTGAATCCGATTGAGCACATCTGGGACGTCTCGCTCCATCCACCACAGACTGTCCAGGAGTTGGCGGATGCTTTAGTCCAGGTCTGGGAGGACATCCCTCAGGAGACCATCCTCCACCTCATCAGGAGAATGCCCAGGCGTTGTAGGGAGGTCATTCGGGCACGTGGAGGCCACACACACTACTGAGCCTCATTGGGACTTGTATTAAGGACATTACATAAAGTTGGATCGGCCTGTAGTGGGGTTTCCCACGGTGATTTTGAGTGTGACTCCATATCCAGACCTCCAGGGGTTCATACATTTCATTTCCATTGATCATTTTTGGTGATTTTGTTGTCAGCGAATTCAACTATGTAAAGAGGAAAGTATTTCATACGATTAGTTCATTCATTCAGATCTAGGATGTGTTATCTTGGTGTTCCCTTTAGTATTTTGAGTGGTGTATTCCCACATTACGAGGTCCCATGTTAGTGTTATGTGTCGTTACTTTTATCATATGTAAAGGGCTCGTGAGAGGAAGGAGCACTTGGAACCGGGAGCCCAAGTCAGGGTGAAAATTACCTGGATAAAGACTAACCAGGAGCCCATGAAAGGGTGAAAATAACCCGGAATCCAAGGTTGTCTGGTGCTTAGAGAGGACAATGGGTGAAAATTTTCTGTAACTTTTTATATTAACTAAATGTTACTTAAGCTTTTGAAATTCTAAAGATAAGAAATGTGCAGCTTCTCTAATGAAGTACGTTCTGAATGGACTGAGCATCCACTTACCGTTAGTCACACTTCTACCCTTGTGCTATATTCCGGGTGTGAATTCATTGTATTTGTTGAATCATATGTAAAGTGTCCTGGAACCAAGGGCGCTATATAAATAAATAATAAATATAATAATAATAATAAATATATAGTTGATACTTTATCTCCTCAATCAGGGGCAATAATGGTTCTATCACCAGCAGTAACAAAGGGCCTCATTGTCTAAGGTGCTGGAGATGCCATAATGATAGTGATGATGATGATGATGATGATGATGATGATGATGATGATGAAGATGACGTAGACCCCAAACCATCAGCCCGGCAGGAAAAAACTTGACTTTCCCTAAAACCACAACAAAACTCATGTCGGTAAATGTAGGAGTGAGATGTCCCATAAGGGAGAGGGTCGTTCCTGGAGATAAATGGAGGAAACCTCAGCCTGGATGAAGGGAAGGGATCTTTACAACAAGGGAAGTGGCTGCTGGGAGATTTACTGCTCCAGGAAGTCGTCTGGATGTTACTTGACATAAAGGGCCGTGACCCTCACACTCACTGAAGTCTATACTGGGACCTTATGTCTGGACTGTTTTGTCAGCGCAGCAAAAATGTAAAGAGAAAGTCAAAATCTAGACTCTTATATTTTACAGGGAATTTTGGCCTTAAGGGAGTGTCTTAAAGGGGTACTCCGGTGGAAATTATTATTTTTTTTTAATTCAACTAGTGCCAGAAAGTTATACAGATTTGTAAATTACTTCTATTTAAAAATCTTAACCCTTCCAGTACTTATCAGCTACTGTATGCTCCACAGGAAGTTGTGTAGTTCTTTCCTGTCTGACCACAGTGCTCTCTGCTGACACCTCTGTCCATGTCAGGAACTGTCCGGAGCAGGAGATGTTTGCTATGGGGATTTGCTTGTACTCTGGACAGTTCCTGACATGGACAGAGGTGTCAGCAGAGAGCACTGTGGGCAGACTGGAAAGAACTACACAACTTCCTGAGGAGCATAAAGCAGCTGATAAGTACGGGAAGGATTAAGATTTTTAAATATAAGTAATTTACAAATCTGTATAATTTTCTGGCACCAGTTGAATAAAAAAAAAAAACGTTTTCCACCGGAGTCTCCCTTTAAGAACACTCCGTGGGGACTCCTCTACTGTGGACCCAAATGACCCTTGGGACACTCTGGCTTTGACAGGGTGGGGGCTCCCGGGATGTGGGTTGCCATGTCAGGCACGAGCATCATTAAGTGTGGTTTTGTACGTCAATGCATACTTACTCTTGTCGACGCGTCACGCATTGACGTACAAAACGGGCGTCCTCAATGCCCCCACCATCTGTGCTTTTTCATTAAAGATTAAGGGAGGATAAAAAAAAAACGTATCCCCGATCCACAGGATGGGGACAAGTAGCTGATCGCGGGGTGAAGGGCGGGGGGTCCAACCATTGGGATTGCGATTACCGGGTTGGGACCCTGGCTCTTTCAGTGAGGAGCATGTGTGGTCTACCAGTAGACGGCGCGCGCTCCATTCATTTATTTGGGAGCGACGAAGAGACCCCAGTCCAGCACTTGGGTATTATCGGCGCTCCCATAGAAATGAATGGAGCGCGCGCCATCTACCAGTAGACCACACGCGCTGCTTACTGAGAGAGACGGGGTCCCGTCCCCCCAGGATCAGCTACTTATCCCCTATCCTGTGTATAGGAGATAATTTTTTTTTTTTGCTGGAGTTCTCCTTTAAAGGGGTACTCCGCCCCTAGACATCTTATCCCCTATCCAAAGGATAGGGGATAAGATGTCAGATCGCCGGGGTCCCGCTGCTGGGGACCCCGGGGATCGCCGCCGCAGCACCCCGCTATCATTACTGCGCAGAGCGAGATCGCTCTGCACGTAATGACGGGCGATACAGGTGCCGGAGCATCGTTACGTCACGGCTCCGCCCCTCGTGACGTCACGGCCCTCCCCGTCAATACAAGTCTATGGGAAGGGGGCGTGGCGGTCGTCACGCCCCCTGCCATAGACTTGCATTAAGGGGACAGGCCGTGATGTCATGAGGGGCGGAGCCATGACGTCACGCTGCTCCGGCACCTGTATCGCCCGTCATTACGCACAGAGCGAACTCACTCTGTGCAGTAATTATGGCGGGGTGTCGCAGCGGCGATCCCGGGGGTCCCCAGCAGCGGGACCGCGGCGATCTAACATCTTATCCCCTATCCTTTGCATAGGGGATAAGATGCCAGGGGCGGAGTACCCCTTTAATCTTCAATCAAAAAGCCGGGGGTAACACAGATGGCGCGGGGCATTCAGGACGACTATTTCGTACGTCAATGTGCACTTCCTCTTGCCGACGCGCCAGCGTCGGCAAGAGTAAGTGCGCATTGACGTACGAAACCCCACTTAATGATGCTCATGCCTGAAATGGCAACCACACGCCCCGAGAACCCACACCCTGTCAAAGCCAGAGTGTCCCAAGGGTCATTTGGGTCCACAGGTTAATTAAAGGGGAACTCCAGTGGAAAAAAAAATTCAAATCAACTGGCTCCAGACAGTTAAACAGATTTATAAATTACTTCTATTAAAAAAATCTTAACCCTTCCAGTACTTATCAGCTGCTGTATACCACAGAAAAAAATTGTGAAGTTCCTTCCAGTCTGACCACAGTGCTCTCTGCTGCCACCTCTGTCCGTGTCCAGAAACTGTCCAGAGCAGGAGAGGTTTTCTATGGGGATATGCTTCTAATCTGGACAGTTCCTGACACGGACAGAGGTGGCAGAAGAGAACAATGTGGTCAGACTGGAAAGAACTTTACTATTTTTTCTTTAGTGTACAGCAGCTGATAAGTACTGGATGGATTAAGATTTTTTAATAGAAGTCATTTACAAATCTGTCAAACTTTCTGGCACTGGTTGATTTGAAAACATTTGTTTTCCACCGGAGTACCCCTTTAATTTTGGCTGGAGTTCTCCTTTAAAGAATTCTCATTGTTCTTGCTGAGTGCCATTGTCTATATATATATATATATATACACCACATGCCATTATGTTGCTATTTGGTGTTGAGCACCGCCATCATAGTGGTGCGGGCGGTTCCTGTGCGGGTATCGGGACTGAGTGTGAACTTTGACCTGCTCTGCACTGCTGGAGCTGTTTCTTACTTTTGCTGACGGGTAACTTACCATTGGGTGAGGTAAGTCATGGCTTTACAAGGGTTTAGGTTTTAGGGCGCCATATCCTGACACACCCCACTCCATTGGGGTAGATTTTTAGGGCTTGGGTTACCACGGGGTGGTGGTTTTACCATATGGCATGCAGAGTTTCAGGTGTTGGTGAATCTAAACTTTTGGGATTCTTTTTGGGTTATCAGTCAGGGTTAGTGGGGTTAAGAAATGGGACACTAACCCTACTAACCGTATCCGTATATTAGCGTTACGCTGCGGTTGGATATAGTGCTAGGAGGCCTCAAAACTTTTTAGGGCACGAGGGGAACTTTCACCTTGGACCAAATTTAATCAAAAGATCAATTCAACTGAATCAGACCAGAAGGGATTTTCTGGAAATTTGTTCATCTCTAGGCCAAACTATAGGACCGTAAACAAAGAAAGAATATTCTGCTTAAAGGGGTACTCCCGTGGAAATTTTTTTTTTTTTTTTTTTAAATCAACTGGTGCCAGAAAGTTAAACAGATTTGTAAATCACTTCTGTTATAAAATCTTAATCCTTCCAGTACTTTTTAGGGGCTGTATACTAAAGAGAAATCCAAAAAAGAAATGCATTTCCTCTGATGTCATGACCACAGTGCTCTCTGCTGACCTCTGCTGTCCATTTTAGGAACTGTCCAGAGCAGCATATGTTTGCTATGGGGATTTTCTCCTTCACTGGACAGTTCCTAAAATGGACAGCAGAGGTCAGCAGAGAGCACTGTGGTCGTGACATCAGAGAAAATGCATTTCTTTTTTGGATTTCTCTTTAGTATACAGCCCCTAAAAAGTACTGGAAGGATTAAGATTTTTTAATAGAAGTGATTTACAAATCTGTTTAACTTTCTGGCACCGGTTGATTAAAAAAAAAAAAAATAAAGTTTTCCACGGAAGTACCCCTTTAAGGGTTATCCAGAATTTTGGAGAAAAAATTATATCCTACTGGGTAGAAAAAAAATAAAAAAGCTAAAAAAAAAAAAAAACAATACTTACCGACCCCCGATCCCTTGCCGATCCGGTCCTTCGATCTTCTTTATGTTTCCCAGATGAGCGCTCGTAGCAGGATGGTGCCAGATTGACCAATCACTGATACAATGTGCAAATCAAGAAGCGCCCGCCATCTCTTGGCAGATCGGGTGAGCTGGAGGAATTTTAGGGGATATACCCGGAATGTGGCTAAAATGTCCCTTATCCTTTACCCAAATGTCTATAGGGGAGATTTATCAAAACCTGTCCAGAGGAACTGGAGACAGGTTTAATGGTTGAGATATGTTGGGATCCTTCATGTGGATACAATTCTATTATGTGGGCGTTATGGCTGCCATTGAAGAGATTGTATCTAGAACAAAAGAGAGGCAGAGCTTCCCATAGAGCAGTATCGTTATAGGTATTTTGGAGCAGAGTTGTTAGATAAAACACTCAAAAGGAAAACTGCTCACCTGGTGTTGTTGTGAAAAAGCCACAACAACTATATGCGCATGGGTCATTCAAGACCAAAGAAATGGTGGTGCTGCTTCCCCGGCGTCAGTATGGAGGAACTTCAACCGATGGATATCAGGATGGATGAACAAGAAAAAGACCGGTGCTAGTAGCGCAATCCACTGCAGAAGCTGTTTCAAGTAGGTATACTTCTTTATTAAGCCGTGCAACAACGCGTTTCGAGGCCACAATGCCTCTTCATCAGGAAGAATGGCTTACTGTAAGCCATTCTTCCTGATGAAGAGGCATTGTGGCCTCGAAACGCGTTGTTGCACAGCTTAATAAAGAAGTATACCTACTTGAAACAGCTTCTGCAGTGGATTGCGCTACTAGCACCGGTCTTTTTCTTGTTCATCCATTGAAGAGATTGTGGCTCACACTTGGGTTACTAAGGGTTATTAAATATCTTATCCCCTATGCATAGGATAGGGTATAAGATGTCTGATAGCGGGGTCCCGCAGCTGGGACCCCCGTGATCTCTGTGCAGCACACAACGGTTTTGTTGGGGTCGTGATGTGATGCCACGCCCCTCATGATGTCACACCATGCCCCCTCAATGCAAGTCTATGGTCCCATAGACTTGCATTGAGGGGGCGTGGGGGGACATCACAAGGGGCGTGGTCATGATGTCCCGCTCCAAGCATTCAGGACAACATTTTCCGAGTGCTGGAGCAGCGGAGTACCCCTTTAAAGCTGTCATAAAGGCATCGGAGTTGACATTGGGGTCGTTGTTGCTGTTAGCAGGGTCATTGTGGTTGGCATGGGGGCTTTATAGATGTCACAGGGGGCATTGCGGCTGCCACGGAAACATCTTGACATTATGGTTATAATATGGGGCATTGGGGGCTATGATTTTTGACATTGGTGCTATCATAGGGGGAAAGGGGAAATTGGGGGAGATTTATCAAAAACTGTCCAGAGGAAAAGTTGCCCAGTTGCCCATAGCAACCAATCAGCTCACTTCTTTCATTTCCAACTAGGCCTCTGTAAAATGAAAGCAGCAATCTGATTGGTTGCTATGGGCAACTAGGCAACTTTTCCATTGTCCTGAGGGAATTATGACTTCCGGGGATCACTGTGGTGGTCAATGGGAACACTGGATGGAATCTGGGGCTATTTTGACAAGACGAGAGGTGACTGGGAGGAATTGTCGCACCAATGTTGGCCACATTACGAAGAAAATGAATGACAATGAAGACGCCTCCTATGAGTAAACCAGGGCCCCCGATATTGTAGGCGTCCACCACCACTTCTAGTCTAATTTTTGAAGACAATATATGGAATTTAAATGCCCTTTATCTTTCCTGAAATTATCAGACGGCCTATATGTTTCTGGTGACCGGATAGGCATTGGCGTATATCCCCCGTTGGGTGGCTGGAAGTATTGGTTCCCCAGTCCATATTTAACCACACTGACGGTAACTCAAGAACCCCTAAAGGATAATCTGAAGTGAACAAAGAGCGCGGTGAGGTAAATAACGCACAGACGGGAAGATGTAGATTTTCTGATGAGTGCGCCGCTTCCTTTTTCCCATTCTCAGGCTGAGGCTTATGTCAAGTGATAGGAAATGTCACTAAGCAGACACTCAACACTAAGCCAAACAGACTAAATATAGGACCCGGGCTTCCTATGGACTGATGTGCGCTGCCACTGGAAATTATTATTATTGTTTATTTATATAGGGCACTTTACATATGAGAAGGGTAACAGTACGTAAGACTAACATGGGGCCGTTGAGCATTACACAGAGTAACTTGTCAACTGCCAGAGGGATAGAGGGCCCTGCCCGAAAGAGCTTACAATCTAGAAGGATGGGGGAAGGAAACAGTAGGTGAGGGGACAGAAGGTCATCTGTGGGTAGGTGGTAAAGTGGCCATTATTGGTGCAGTGGTAGTAGGATTACTGAAGGCCATAGGCTTGCTTTAATAGATGGGTCTTCAGGCTTTTGAAGGTCTTGATGGTGGGTGAGAGCTGGATGTGCTTGGGTAGCGAGTTCCAGTGTATGGAGGAAGCTGGGGAGAAGTCTTGGAGACGGTCATGTGAAGTGCGAACCAGGGGGGTGCGTAGGCGAACGTCTTGAGATGATCATAGATTACGTGCGGGGCGGTATAGGGAGATCAGGTCAGAAATGTATGGAGGGGACAGGTTGTGGATGGTCGTGGTGAACAGCTTAAATTGAATACATTGGGCAATGTCGCAGTGCCAGTGAAGAGATTGGCACAGGGGAGAGGTAGAGGAGAAGCGAGGTGAGAGGTGGATTATTCAAGCAGCAGAGTTGAGAATGGATTGAAGGGGAGCAAGTGTTGTCAATGGAAGGCCGCAGAGGAGGATATTGCAGTAGTCCATGCGGGAGATGATGAGGACATGGAGGGGCAAGCTGTGCATAACTAGCTTGCCCCCTGACTGGTGAGCAGTAAGAGGTTAAGAAATATACAGGCAAGGTTTTTAGCCCCCTCCCCCGCCTGTAAAACTTGCAAATGGCTACAGTGGTATGTCCCATGGGTGGGGGGGGGAGGAGTGCACCAATCAGGGGTTTAATAGTTTCCCGGGCTTTCAGAGGCCCTCCCCTGGGTATTTATAGCTGTGGTGCCTCCCTTCCCCCCTCAATCTGCCCAGGACCCGGAGTTTTGTCTGCCGGTTGGTATGTTACTGCCCCTTATATTATGGCCCGGATGGAGCAGGAGGGTGAGGGTTGGCATGCTCGCTTGTGGCTGAGCTGGCCTCCCCTCCTGTTGCACCCTGGCGTTAGGTTCGGGAGGCTGGCGGACCTCTCGCCCTCTCACAGTCCCGCTCTCCTTTAACACCCCCCCCCCCCCACCCCCCGTCCGCCTGTCCTGCCCGTTCCTTTACTCCTCTTCCCTGCCCCGTTCCTTTAATCCCCTTCCCGTACCTTTAATCTTTTTCCCTGCCCGTTCCTACAATCCACTTCTCTGCCCCTGGCCCGAGCCCCTTTCCCATGCGTGCTCCTTTTGAGCGCGCTTTGCCTCCTTCCCCGTTGCTGTCCCCTCCGTCTGCGGTGGCGGCCCCTGGGTTGCTGCGGCTGTTTTATGTAGCCTTGCGCAAATGGACGTTTATTAACGTCCATTTGCGTGCTCCCAGCTATAATGCGCGCTCACAAGGCGAGCGCGCATCATAGCCTTTGGGTCCCAGTTGCTATTAGCAACCAGGACCCGTGCTAATGCCGGACATCGCCGATCGGGCAGATGTCCGGCATTACCTTTTCGGATGCGGCGATCAAAGTTGATCGCCGCATCTGAATGTATGTATAGGCGTCCCGGCTGCTCAGTCGGGCTGATCGGGACCATCGCGATTAAATCGCGATGTCCCGATCAGCTGGAACGCAGCAGGAGGGTCACTCACCTGCCTCCTGCGCGTCCGCTCGTGGATTGATTGCTCCAAGCCTGAAATTCAGGCTTGAGCAATCAATCACTGACAACCCAGATCATTGCCATGTTAATACATGGCGAGTGATCTGTGTGTGCAGTGTTATGGCTCCCTATGGAGCTATAGCATTGCGCACAAAAAAAAAAAAAAAAAAAAATTTAACCCTTGCCATGATAAATGTTTGGATCACTCCTCCCCCCCCCCCTTTTTCCCCCATACATAAAAACATGAATTAAAATATAAATACATAACTGATAATAATTACATAAATAAATAAAATAAAAACTGTATTACATCAAGCATGTATATGGTATCGCTGCGTGCGTACATGTCCGTACTATCTAAATATGTCTTCGATTGCAGCATTCCTTCAATGGCGTATGCGCAAAAAAATAAATAAATAAATAAATAAATAAATAAATATAAATTTACTTAATTAATTAATTTAAAAAAAAATAATTAATTAATAAAAGTAAAAAAAAAAAAAAAAAAAATACAAAAAAATTAAAATAAAAAAATAAATAAATAGAAGAAAAATTACAATAAAAAAAAAAAAAAAAAGTACGAACTGTGTAGATTTCAATGCACAGGCACATGTGGTATTGCCACGTGCGTCAATGTCCACACTATCAAGTTATATATTCTCATTTGATCCGCATGTAAGCGCGAATTGAAAATTAAATATATAAATTTTACTAGTCCCATATAGCGTATTTTGGTCGCTTTTCATACCTATAAAAAAAAAAATAAAAAAATAATAATAAATAAAATATATATATATATATATATATATTTATATCGCAACTCTGTTTGACACGATAATTGTATCGCTGTAAACTTCGGATCACGGTGCATGGTTCAGGCAGCCACTGCACCCCAAACCCTCTCCGCTGCTGTCCCTCTTCCTGAGTTCTCTGCTGATGGTTTCCCGGCGCCATTCCGGGCGGCGGCAGAGTACCCGCAACCAGGTGGTCTCCAGCGTGCCTTGTTCAACGCCTGCGGTGGTGAAGTGGTTCCTCCTGCTTTTGTGCCTTCTCCATCTTCTGGACTTAGTGAGTGTGCTGTTGCGGGGGGGCAGGGGGGGCTCTATTTTCGTGCCTGCCCTTGGGGCTTTGGCAGGCCAGTTGTCTTCAACTGGCTAGCTGGGTTGGTTCCCTCTCCTTCCCCGGTTAGTGTGCTTATGGCTGTTCTGGTAGTTTCCACCTTTTGTTCCTGTGGGTTTGTTGGGTTTGGGTCTCGGATATAGGTGTATGTCTATGTTGGTCTCTGGTTGTGAGTTGGGTACGTCTTTTCTTGACGGGGTGCTTTGGTGTGGTATCAATTTCTGCGGTGCACGCTTAGGTGAGTGGTCTTTTGGCCTTACGCTCTGGATGACCGGGTTTTGTGGATTTAGCTCCTGAGGCTTGTTCCTTATTTTGAATCGGTGGCACCCAGTTACGGTTTTGTTTCTTTTGGTTTTCTCCCCCTTTGTTTGGTGTTTCTCTCCGTCACTAGTTGTAGTCCCTCTCCGCTGCTCTGTTTGTCCTAGTGTATTGTCTGATGTTTTCTCCTGTTTTGCTCCCGATCTTTGGTAGGCATGGGACTCCTGTATGTCGTGCTGGGTGCTTTAGCTGATGTGGCGGTGGGTAGGTTTCGCTTTGAGTCTCAGTTTGTCTTTCCTCGTGGTTTCTTTTGTTTGTGGTGGTTTTCCGGAGGGGGATACTCCTGTGCTCTACGCTTGTTGGGGTGTGGTTTGTTGCAGTCTTCCGCATGCCGCGTTGGCGTTGGTCTGCAGTTTTTCCTGTGGACGGGGAGTGGTTGCGTTTTCTCTGCTTTGGTTTCCTCGGGGCTCGCTAGGTGCCCCTGTTCCGGTCCTTGCTGGTTTACTGTAAGTTCCGCATGGAATATGGTTCTGGGCGGAGTTTTTTCCTGCAGGTTGTCTTTGGCCGCCGAGGGTGTCTGGTATTTGGGCCCCCCGCATATGTGCCCCTGGTACGCTTTGGGCTGACATTTCGGTTGGTTGGGGTTTTTTCAAGGGTCATGCGGTGGCCTGGCCTGCTTTCAGTTCCCTGCACGGGGAGCTCGCTTTGTTCTCGGATGTGGCTGGTTTGGTCGGTTGTTGGTGTGGTGTTTGGTTTTCCAGTGGTGCTGTGGGGTGGTTTACCCCTGGGTCTTGGTAGTCAGTGGGTTTCTGCCATGCTTGGGGTTTTGTTTGTGCTTCTCCCTTGGTGTTGGTTGTGGGACTTTGGGTGCTTGCTTCGGCAGCTCATGTTCTAGGCTTGTAACGTTACTGTGTGGGTTGCAAGTCCCCTGCGCTTGGTTGCGCGCTAATTTTGTGATGCTTTTCTTCTTTTCTAGTGTGTGATTTGAGTGATCACGGGGCGTGTTTTTCTTCCTGTGCTCTGTCTGTTGCATCTAGTGCTTCGCTGTTTGGAGTTACAATTTCTTTCAGGGCTATGCTCCCTGGGTCGGTATTGGGTGTTGACGCTTTGTCCTGTTTTCTCTGGCTGTAGTTCCGGAGGGTTGCTTGTGTGGCCGGCCCGTGGGTCATCGGGGAGAGTGGTGTAATTTGTGGTCCGCTTTGGTGGCTCCTGCACTCACGGGCTGGGGCTGTGGGTTCAAGTCTTTTACGGTACTTGCGAGTGGTTGGTGTTGGTGTGGAGGCCGGGATGTCTATCTACAGTCGTGGGGGGTCCCGGAGGTTCTAAAGGGTCTGTGGACAGGGGATGAAAAAAAAAAAAAAAAAAAAAAAGTAATAAATAAATATTGGTTTCGGTACCTGGAATGCCCTTTGCAGTGACCTTACGAGGCTAATGTTTGATTTCCTGTTTCGTTTTAATAGGATGTGATGACGGAAGTTATCTGCTGTGTCACCTCTCCAAGGAGGTTCGAGATTTGGGCAGTGTTCTCAGTGTATCCAAATAACATTCTGAGTATGTGATGTGGGATCTTCACCTGTTCATGTGAATCAGCTAAAAATAAAAATAAAATAAAAATAATAAATAATCTAAAAAAATAAATAAATAAAAAGTTGGGTGGCTTTCCCGCTGTGCTGCACGGCACATGGCAGGGGGTGATTTTCTTTCTGCTTTGCGGGTGGTGTATACATAGGGGCTGGGCCCGCGAGTGGGTGGCCTTGCTGTCGGCGACCGGTTTTTCCTATCTGTTTTTGGGTCGCTTAGTGGCGGCTGCAGGTTTTTTGGTTGTCGCTTTTGCGTTGTTTTTCTGATCCGAGTTTTTGCGCTAGCTTTTTTCAGGGCTATGTGGATGGGGCACTTTTTCTTTCTCCTCGTCTCCTTCCATGGGACTTGGGTGTCTGTGTTTTTGGGTGCCTATTTTGTGCGTTTCATGGTAAAAGTTTAAAAAAATAAAATGAAAAATAAAACTAATAAAGGCCCGTCGGTCCGAGACTGTTTAGGCGATCCGGGACACGCAGCTCGTGCTCCATGAGGGTCCGCGAATTACTGTTTTGTGAGTTCTGGATTTGCTCTCTTTTTGTATCGGGGCCGGCGGAGGTGGCTGGGTTTCCGGAGAGGGTAGCGCTGCACGACGGCCGCGGGCGATCTGCATGTTGTGTTGCTATATTCGCCCAGTTTGATGTTTCCCAGGTGTGTTTTTGTTTTGAGAGCGGCTTTCGAGGTGGTGCGAGTGCTGCAGCACTCTTCGGTGTATGGGCGAGTCTGAGAGATGAGTTCACACGGGTTATAAAAAAAAAAAAAAATAATAAATAAATAAATAAATAAATAAATTTAAAAAATTGGTCCTGGTGGCAGGTACCCGGATTTCCTGGAGAGGAAAAGTGTTGAGCGGATTTCCTGGAGAGGAAAAGTGTTGAGCGGATTTCCTGGAGAGGAAATGTGTTGGGTGTGCTGGGGGGCTGGAGGTGGCCCCAGGTGTTGGCTATCCACTATCTCTTGGGTGGGGGTCGGAGCCCAGTGTAGGGCTAACTGGTCTCCTCCGTGGCGGTAAGAAGACGGTGAAAGCGGGGTCAACCCGGGGTAGACCTCCACACAGGACGGTGTGGCAGCACCTCTCGGGTTGGTAAGAAGCCAATCGGTGTCTTTGTTACAGTTAAATTGTTATTTATATATAAGTAATTTTATAAATAAAGCTGTGGCCCATCCCCACCCACGGAAAAGTTAAATTGTTGTTGTGTCAGTTATTATTTAAGTATTTATTGTAGTAAGGGGGAGGGGTAGTTATAGCCTGCTAGGAGCTAATTGGGTCTCAGCAGTCTGTACAAGTTGTTTAGTTCAGTCAAAGTTGAGAAATGAGCAGATTCAGGAGATGTTTTTGAGCTAAAGGAGACAGGCAGTGCTAAGGGTTTGAAAGACAGCGCCGAGTCAAAGGTGACTCCAAGGCAGCGGACTTGGGTAGCTGGAGAGAGGATAGAACCATATGACAGGCTCATGGGCACTAGGAGAAACTAATGGCCTCCATAGGGTTTGCAATTTGAAGGCTCAGACCTTGTATAACATTCTCCCAACCAGTGACGTTCCATTCATGGACCAGGAGACTTCCAATATACTCTAAACTAGGCTTCTCCTAGGGGTCATATGAGGTTGAAGAAGTATGGCATCTGTAGCTAGACTCCCTAAAAGTTCACGGAATGGCTACTTATCTCCACAACCCCTTTCCATTACAGTGGAGCATAACATAACCCAAAAGGGGTTGTCCACTGTTAGGTCAACTTTTCGTGGTCCATTGTTTTCTAAGAGGTGTGGATCCCATATAAACACTGCCCATAAAAATAGCCACTGCTAGGGGCCAAACTAGAAAATTCTGCGTTTGGAAAGAGAGATGGCTACTGAGGGTCCATGGAACCACAAGGTTGTGATAGCCCCATGAAATGAGCCACTTATGCCAATCCTACAATCCAGTCTGGTTACTTTCCTGCTTGCTAGGATTTCCGCCAAATATTACAATGGGGCTGTATTGTCGTTCTCTGCACAAAAAGTGGTCAGGGACACCACTGTAGAAGAAATGTAACAGAAACATGGTTCCATTGGATCTATGCGGAAGTCCCATGGGTTGACCCCCTACCGATCATAATGTTATGGTTTATACTATACATTATCACTTGAACTATCCTTCAAACATCTGCGCTACCATTAGTGTTGAGCATGAATATTCGTAATGTGAATTTTTATCGCGAATATCATCACTTTCGCGAATATTTAGAATATAGTGCTATATATTCGTAATGACGAATATTCATTTTTTTGTGGTTTTTTTCACATGCAAATTTTTATGCGAATTTTCCATGCGAATTTGTGAGCGAACGAATGTAGAGAATATGCGAATTTCGTGAACATAGGACGAGGAATCGTCAATATATTCATGAAATATCGCAAATTCGAATATGGCCCCGGCCGCTCATCACTTGCCACCATATGTGGTTTGAGAGAAAGAAAAAGTATACTACGAGTGGCGCTACCACTATGGATCCGGACTCAGATATAGGAATGTATCAATGTAGTTTACTGACACATATACAACTAATAAAACAATAAAACATGAGCAAGACGCATTTCGGGCGTAAATTCTACCTTTGTCAATTGCAAGATGAAGCGTTTCTGCTTCATCTTGCAATTGACAAAGGGAGAATTTACTCCCGAAACATTTTTTTAGCTGTATATGTGTCAATAAACTACACTGATACTTTCGCAGTCCAGATCCATAGTGGTAGCGTCACTCGCAGTATACATTTTCTTTCACTCTGATCATTGAATTACTGGCTCGGTCTGTGTGGATGATAGGGATGACCCTTATGTTTCTAATGACTGATCAATATACTAATACTAAAATGCTGCTGGAAAAATATATCGGTTACCTACCCTTTAACCCACATACATCAGAATGCTATCTGCTCGTGACTCTGAATATAGGCCTTGAAATGACTCCATGCGGGAGTAGAAAGACTAAACATCTGACGAACAGAGAACTTCTGCCAAGAAATTAATGGACACTAGATATGCTAATATATACGGACACAATAATCGAACAACCAGTCAAAATGTAACATGCTAGTTGTGATGTCATAACTAACCCTCCTTTTTCCAAATGTAAAAACCAAATTTACTTCCTGTAATAAAACAGAACTCCCTGGAGTTCGTACCGAGGAGGGAACTCATACCAACCTGGCCTGGTGTGAATTTTCTTGCGTCGACACTCGGCAAAAATAGTACAGCGGTAGTCACTCACAGATTAAGGCCGCACATTAACCCATCCTTAACACGGATACAAGGTGAACTACTGCCGGTTTAAAATCCAGGATCATTCCATTACCCAAGATATTTAGGGGTCATATACATGAACCCAAGGTTCACTCCAGATGAGAGTCCACGACTTTGAAGGTCTCTCAGAGACACGACCATCACACGGAATTACGCGAGATGCTGTCCCCTTGTCTTTTTGTTTTTTTTCCTCAGCTTTACTACTATATGTGGAATTTTTGCAGAATGTTTGGGATATGTAGTGTGTACGGAGCCTAGTCAACTAAAGGGAAGACTACGGAGACTGCTAGAGCTGGATCAGTTACTTGTAACACCTCCGTGATCTGACTGATACAGGAGGGGGTGCAAGTGGACAAAAAAACGGAATATGGACATAAGTAAGTCCTGATGGGACCTTATATTGGCATTGAGAAAACCAAAGGTTCTTCATAGTGATTATTGCACCAAGGTTCTGATCGTCAACCCAAACACTCACTAAGCCTTATGGGAGTCAATGTGGTCACCTGAAGGGTCTTGAAGGGGTATCTTATCCCCTTGTCCAAGTGACCCCCACGATCTCCCTGCTGCACCCAGCGTTCGTTTAGAGCGTCTGGTGCAGCGCCAGAGACTCGTGACCTCATGGCCACGCCCCGCTCATGACATCACGGCCACGCCCCCTAAATGCAAGTCTATGGGAGGGGGCGTGACGGCCATCACGCCCCCTCCCATAGACTTGCATTGAGGGGGCATGGCCGTGACGTCAAGAGCGGGACGTTACGAGCCTCCCCCCAGCATCACCAGTCATCAGGCAAAAAGCAAAGTTTGCTCCGCGCACCGGATGTCTGGGGTGCTGCAGCCAAGATCGCGGGGGTCCCCGGCGGCAGGACTCCTGCGATCAGACATCTTATCCCCTATCCTTTGGATAAAGGATAAGATGTCTAGGGGCGGAGTACCCCTTTAAATATTCACTGATAATAAAGAAATTCTCATGGGGACAAAGCTTTGATATCCGGAAAATATCTCGTCATGTTTATTGAGGAGCTTCTCAGTGATGGTTCTGTGTACGAGGTCAAAGGCCAGAATCCTCAGTCCTATCCTGGACATGTCTGCGCCCCCTCATTTCCACTTCTATCAGTTCTAATTCTTCCCTAAGTTAAAGGGGTACTCCGGTGAAAACCTTTTTTCTTTTAAATCAACTGGTGGCAGAAAGTTAAACATATTTGTAAATTACTTCTATTAAAAAATCTTAATCCTTCCTGTACTTATTAGCTGCTGAATACTACAGAGGAAATTATTTTCTTTTTGGAATGCTCTCTGATGACATCACGAGCACAGTGCTCTCTGTTGACGTTATTATAATAATAATAATAACAGTTTATTTATTGTTGTCCTTAGTGGGATTTGAACCCAAGTCCCCAGCACTGCAAGGCAGCAGTGCGAACCACTGAGCCACCATGCTGCCTTTAGCATACATCTGCTATGCACGGTTGCTAAAATGGACAGAGATGTCAGCAGAGAGCACTGTGCTCATGATGTCATCAGTGTTCCAAAAAGAAAGGAATTTCCTCTGTAGCATTCAGCAGCTAATAAGTACTGGAAGGATTAAGATTTTTTAATAGAAGTAATTTACAAATATGTTTAACTTTCTGCCACCAGTTGATTTAAAAGAAAAAAGGTTTTCACCGGAGTACCCCTTTAAGGAGAACAGGACGTATCACTCATCCTGTTCTGGAGGACACATGGGAGGAGGCCATCACTCCACACTACGAGGGGAGACATCTCATCCACATAGTGAGGTGGGACCAGGGGTCGTCCCGCAACAAGACCGGATTATTAAGGATGTTGTTTTGTCTTTGTCTGTGATCGTTCATATCCTACACCAGAAGCGTCACCGGCCGGACGCTTTGTTCATTTGTCTCTGAAATTTTTGTTTTGTTTTGTAAATATAAATCAAATCTTTATTGATTGATCCACCCCTTTCACACTATAAACTCATCCGTTTTAATGTTCCGTTCTGAAAACCCTTAAAATCGCCCGTTACAAAATCCCATTATAGTGTTTGGGTTTTTTACATTATCCGTTTTAACCCGTCATAGCCCGATATTAATAAAGGACGTTATTTTGTGACGGGAGAAAGAACGGAAGAAATAGTGCATCACAAAATAAGACTGTTTACCATGTGAGTGGTCATGTGATTGTTTTCCCAGGAGGTATCAGTGGCCAGGTGACTTTAGGGTGACCAATGAGATCCCCCACAGAGCCTCCCCCATAAAAGCCCTGGGTGGAGCCTCTGCTCTCTCTCTCTTGCTTCCTGCTGAGGTCCAGTCAAGTCGTGCCTAAGTGCCCAGAGTCATAGGAGGCCTCAAGTCCAGAGTCATAGGAGGCCTCAAGTCCAGAGTCATAGGAGGCCTCAAGCCCAGAGTCATAGGAGGCCTCAAGCCCAGAGTCATAGGAGGCCTCAAGTCCAGAGTCATGGGAGGCCTCAAGTCCAGAGTCATAGGAGGCCTCAAGCCCAGAGTCATAGGAGGCCTCAAGTCCAGAGTCATAGGAGGCCTCAAGTCCAGAGTCATAGGAGGCCTCAAGTCCAGAGTCATAGGAGGCCTCAAGTCCAGAGTCATAGGAGGCCTCAAATCCAGAGTCATAGGAGGCCTCAAGTCCAGAGTCATAGGAGGCCTCAAGTCCAGAGTCATAGGAGGCCTCAAGTCCAGAGTCATAGGAGGCCTCAAGTCCAGAGTCATAGGAGGCCTCAAGTCCAGAGTCATAGGAGGCCTCAAGTCCATAGTCATAGGAGGCCTCAAGTCCAGAGTCATAGGGGGCATCAAGTCCAGAGTCATAGGAGGCCTCAAGTCCAGAGTCATAGGAGGCCTCAAGTCCAGAGTCATAGGAGGCCTCAAATCCAGAGTCATAGGAGGCCTCAAGTCCAGAGTCATAGGAGGCCTCAAGTCCAGAGTCATAGGAGGCCTCAAGTCCAGAGTCATAGGAGGCCTCAAGTCCATAGTCATAGGGGGCATCAAGTCCAGAGTCATAGGAGGCCTCAAGTCCAGAGTCATAGGAGGCCTCAAGTCCAGAGTCATGGGAGGCCTCAAGTCCAGAGTCATAGGAGGCCTCAAGTCCAGAGTCATAGGAGGCCTCAAGTCCAGAGTCATGGGAGGCCTCAAGTCCAGAGTCATAGGAGGCCTCAAGTCCAGAGTCATAGGAGGCCTCAAGTCCAGAGTCATAGGAGGCCTCAAGTCCAGAGTCATAGGAGGCCTCAAGTCCAGAGTCATAGGAGGCCTCAAGTCCAGTCTGCAGCCACAAGCTACAAACCTGCAAGTAACCACAGTCACAGTCTTGTCAGTCACAGTCATCATTTGTCAAGTCAACGTGGCCTGCATTAAATTGACCCCATCTTCTACAAGTCCCAGCAAACCCTTAAGGTCTCTGAGTCACTGGTCAAATCCATGGGCCCGGGCTGAACTGTAAAGACTTTTCCACCTGTCTAACCTCAGTAAAGCTGCCATTATCCGTAACTTGGCGTCTGAGTCATTATTGCCCCCGTGCCTAGCCCAGGATCCAGCGGTATACCTTCGGGTGGTATTGAGGATAAACCACGCCCTGGCGTCACGAATACAAGATGTTAATGCTACCTGCACCTAGGGTAATTCCATCTGCCCTTTACATCACACCCCATATCACACATGCACTTCAGTAATAAAGGTGTTTTACCAGTAAAATGCCCATTCTGATTGGTCAATTCTTTGGGGGTATTGACATGTTTCACACATCTGGACTGTCTGTACATTGTATGTTGTGTCTGGTTTCAAGTTACAATGGTCCAGAAAAGACCATTGTATGTTGAAACTATTGTATGTTGAGGGATCACTGTATTATATTATTCTCCACTGTATCAAATAATTTTCACTTCTTCACTATATTGTATTATATTATTTATTTATATATATATATATATATATATATATATATATACACACACATATACCGTATATATATATACATATATATATATATATATATATATATATATATATAAATACTTACATGTGACCCGATCCTGTTACATAACTGATGATATTGTGGCCAGTAATCGGTTATATCTCTCTCCACCAGACTGTTTCCATGGCACGCTATGATTTCGGATGATGTCCTACGGGTCTGGTTGAAGGTTACATCAACGTGACCTCCCGGTTCCTGTACATTGGGTCATATATTATAAAAACACCATTAATCTCCATGTTATGTTTCCATATATTGTAAAAGAGAAGATTCGATCGGCTCCTGACATTTCCTTCTAAATAATACAAAACGTATTTCACCGTATGTCTGATCAGTGTTTATCCAAATGCAGAAACCTCCAAAAGTCCCCCAAAATAGGGGTGACTTGTCTCTATGGGGGGAATTATCAATGTTTGCTTATGTATTCCTTTTTTTATTAATTTTTTTTCTTACAATTTTTTTGCTTATGTGCGACTTATTTATCAACTGGTTTCGGCCTGTTGATAAATTTCTTTCACGTAAGCAATTTTTTTTAATCTTTTTTTGCTTCGGTAGTGGCTTTTTCTGCCTTTTTATGTCTGAACTGGAGTAAATTTAGTAGTTTTTTTCATGTGATGCGACTTTTTTTGCGACTTTCGCACTTGATAAATCTCTGATCACTGCAAGTCAAAAATCACTTTTTGCTTTGGTAAGCAAGATTTTTATTTATTGCTTAGGACACTGCACACCGCACCGCACGTGCGACTTTTTTGTGACAATTTTAACCTCTTAAGGACGCAGGGCGTAACTGTACGCCCTGCACGCCAGGTCCCGGTGTTTAAAACAGGGTCACGCCGTGACCCCGCATCACACCGGGTTGGTCCCGGCTGCTAATGATAGCCGGGACCCTGGGCTAACAGCGCGCGGCACAGATCGTTGTGTTGCGCGCTAATAACCCTTCAGACGCGGCGATCAAAGTTGATCGCCACATCCAAAAGGAAAGAAAAAGCTTCCCGGCAGCTCAGTCGGGCTGATAGGGACTATCGCGATAAAATCGCGATGTCCCGATCAGCTAGGACGCGAGCGGAGGTCCCCTCACCCCCTATAACGCTGATCCATGCAAGGCTATGGCTTGCAGGGATCGGGGTTAAAGATCAGTGTGTGCAGTGTTATAGCCCCCTATGGGATAACAATGATCAGTATAAGAGATCAGTGTGTGCAGTGTTATAGTCTCCTATGGGATAACAATGATCAGTGTAAAAGATCAGTGTGTGCAGAGTTATAGCCCCCTATGGGATAACAATGATCAGTATAAGAGATCAGTGTGTGCAGTGTTATAGCCCCCTATGGGATAACAATGATCAGTATAAGAGATCAGTGTGTGCAGTGTTATAGCCCCCTATGGGATAACAATGATCAGTATAAGAGATCAGTGTGTGCAGTGTTATAGCCCCCTATGGGATAACAATGATGAGTGTAAGAGATCAGTGTGTGCAGTGTTATAGGTCCCTATGGGATAACAATGATCAGTATAAGAGATCAGTGTGTGCAGTGTTATAGCCCCCTATGGGATAATACTGATCAGTATAAGAGATCAGTGTGTGCAGTGTTATAGGTCCATATGGGATAATAATGATCAGTATAAGAGATCAGTGTGTGCAGTGTTATAGGTCCCTATGGGATAATAATGATCAGTATAAGAGATCAGTGTGTGCAGTGTTATAGTCTCCTATGGGATAATAATGATCAGTATAAGAGATCAGTGTGTGCAGTGTTATAGCCCCCTATGGGATAACAATGATCAGTATAAGAGATCAGTGTGTGCAGTGTTATAGTCTCCTATGGGATAACAATGATCAGTATAAGAGATCAGTGTGTGCAGTGTTATAGGTCCCTATGGGATAATAATGATCAGTATAAGAGATCAGTGTGTGCAGTGTTATAGGTCCCTATGGGATAACAATGATCAGTATAAGAGATCAGTGTGTGCAGTGTTATAGGTCCCTATGGGATAACAATGATCAGTATAAGAGATCAGTGTGTGCAGTGTTATAGGTCCCTATGGGATAACAATGATCAGTATAAGAGATCAGTGTGTGCAGTGTTATAGGTCCCTATGGGAGCTATAATATTGCAAAAAAAAGTGGGGGAAAAAAAGTTAACAAAGGTCATTTAACCCCTTCCCTAATAAAAGTTTGAATCACCCCCGTTTTCCCATAAGAAAACAGTGTAAATAAAAATAAACATATGTGGTATCGCCGCGTGCGTAAATGTCCGAACTATAAAAATTATATTGTTAATTAAACCGCACGGTCAATGGCGTACGCGCAAAAAATTCCCAAATTCCAAAATAGTGTATTTTTGGTCACTTTTTATATCATAATTTTTTTTAATAAAAAGCGATCAAATGCAAAAATGGTACCGATAAAAACTTCAGAACACAGCGCAAAAAATGAGCCCTCATACCGGCCCGTACACGGAAAAATAAAAAACTTATAGGGGTCAGAAAATGATAATTTTAAACGTATACATTTTCCTGCCTGTAGTTATGATTTTTTCCAGAAGTACGACAATATCCAACCTATATAAGTAGGGGATCATTTTAACTGTATGGACCTACAGAATAAAGATAAGGTGTCATTTTTACCGAAAAATGCACTGCGTAGAAACGGAAGCCCCCAAAAGTTACAAAATGGCGTTTTTCTTCAATTTTGTCGCACAATGATTTTTTTTTCCGTTTCGCTGTGGATTTTTTGGTAAAATGACTAATATCACTGCAAAGTAGAATTGGTTGCACAAAAAATAAGCCATAATATGGAATTTTAGGTGCAAAATTTTAAGCGTTATGATTTTTAGAAGGTGATGAGGAAAAAATGAAAATGCAAAAACGGAAAAACTCTGAGTCCTTAAGGGGTTAAGCAAAAAAAAAAAAAAAAAAAACTACTAAATGCTTTGATAAATGTCCCCCTATCTCCTTACCTAGACGCTAGAGTGGCCCATACTCTACCTCAGTGTTTCCCAACCTACAGCTGTTGCAAAACTACAACTCCCAGCATGCCTGGGCAGCCTTCGGCTGTCCGGGCATGCTGGGAGTTGTAGTTTTGCAACAGCTGGAGGCACCCTGATTGGGAAACACTGCTCTTCCTGGACAGATCCCACCGAAGTCAGATCTTGTGACTATAGCTGGCCATACGTTTAGAGAAAAGTCGATGGAATAAGTCACGGATCTAATATGTAGATCCTAAATAGCAGATGTTGGAGTAGAGAAGAAAGCGGCCATGTTTGAATTTAACACGTCCAACCCAGAGGATGGCAGAAGCATATTGATATTGTCCAAAATGTTAAAGGGGTACTCCGGTGGTAAACATTTAGTTTTTTTTAAATCAACTGGTGCCAGAAAGTTAAACAGATTTGTAAATTACTTCTATTAATAAATCTTTACCCTTCCAGCACTTATTAGCAGCTGTATGCTACAGAGGAAATTCTTTTCTTTTTCAATTTAATTTTGTCTTGTCCACAGTGCTCTCTGCTGACACCTGATGCCCATATCAGGAACTGTCCAGAGCAGGAGAAAATCCCCATAGCAAACCTATGCTGCTCTGGACAGTTCCTGACATGGACAGAGGTGTCAGCACTGTGGTCAAGACAAAAAGGAAATTCAAAAAGAAAATAATTTTCTCTGTCGCATACAGCTGCTAATAAGTACTGAAAGGATTGCGATTTGTAAATAGAAGTCATTTACAAATCTGTTTAACTTTCTGGCACCAGTTGATAAAAAAAAAAAAAAAAAAAAAAAAACTTTAAACTTTGCATTACTCATCACTTATGTAAAAGATGAGTGAATACCCCCATTAGAACTGTGATGTGGCCATATTGGTTGGTTGAGGCAACAGTGAAGCATGGTGGAGGCATCTGATTGGCTCCAAATTTATTCTGCTGTAGGACAGCGACCCCAAATAGAGGATACAGTATGGCCCCACAGAGCTCTGAACTTAAAGGGGTATTCCGGCTTTATACATCTTATCCCCTATGCAAAGGATGGGGGATAAGATGTATGATCGCAGGGGTCCCGCCGCTGGAGACCCCCGCGATTCCGGTGCAGCCCCTGGCAGTCAAACTATGCCCCCTTTATTCATGTCTATGGGAATGGCTGTCACGCCCCATCCCATAGACATGAATGGAGGGGGCGTGGCATGATGTCACTAGGGGTGTGGCCGTGATGTAACGTCCGCGTCTTGGAGGCAGAGCCCGGCACAGAATGCTGGGGGCTGCACTGAGATCGCGGGGGGACTCCTGAGATCATACATCTTATTCCCTATCCTATGGATAGGGGATAAGATGTATAAAGCCGAAAGACCCCATAACATCTTCCAGTCTTTCTGGGATTACACAGAGTCGAAGAATATGAGCAGCCGACATCTACAGAAGATCTATAGTAAGTTCTCCAAGATGTTTGGAACAACCTCCCTGCCAAGTTCCTTCATGTGTAATGTGCCTTAAGGAATTGATGCCGGTTAGAAGCGAAGGGCGGTCACAGAAATACTGATGCGATTTAGACTTCTTTTCTATTTATTCACTTTGTATTTTGGTAATTGATCAAAATAAACTATTAACACTTCTATTTTTTTAAGCATTCATGTCAGCAAAAAATGTTTAAAGGTTCCCCACTCTGGCTCTTAGAGGGTGGTCCCAAGTGGACTTCCCACTAAGATGTCCATGTGCTCTAACAGGAACATACACAGCTCAAAAGAATAAAGGGAACACATAAACACCACAATGTATCTCCAAGTCACTGACACTTGTGCGAGATCCCACTGTCCACTCAGGAAGAACACTGATTGACAATCAATTTCACATGGAACAGACAACAGGTGGAAATTATAGGCAATTAGCAAGACACCCACAATAAAGGAGTGGTTCTGCAGTTGGTGACCACAGACCACTTCTCAGTTCCTATGCTTCCTGGCTGATGTTTTGGTCACTTTTGAATGCTGGCGGTGCTTTCACTCTAGTGGTAGCATGAGACGGAGTCTACAACCCACACAAGTGGCTCAGGTAGTGCAGCTCATCCAGGATGGCACATCAATGCGAGCTGCAGCAGCAGGACCGCTACCTCCGCCTTTGGGCAAGGAGGAGCAGGAGGAGCACTGCCAGAGCCCTGCAAAATGGCCTCCAGCAGGTCACAAATGGGCATGTGTCCACTCAAACAGTCAGAAACAGAATCCATGAGGGTGGTATGAGGGCCCGACGTCCACAGGTGGGGGTTGTGCTTACAGCCCAACACCGTGCAGGACGTTTGGCATTTGCCAGAGAACACCAAGATTGGCAAATTCGCAACTGGCGCTCTGTGCTCTTCACAGATGAAAGCAGGTTCACACTGAGCACATGGGACAGATGTGACAGAGTCTTGAGACGCCGTGGAGAACGTTCTGCTGCCTGCAACATCCTCCAGCATGACCGGTTTGGAAGTGGATCAGTAATGGTGTGGGGTGGCATTTCTTTGGGGGGCCGCACAGCCCTCCATGTGCTTGCCAGAGGTAGCCTGACTGCCATTAGGTACCGAGATGAGATCCTCAGACCCCTTGTGAGACCATATGCTGGTGCAGTTGACCCTGGATTCCTCCTAATACAAGACAATGCTAGACCTCATGTGGCTGGAGTGTGTCAGTAGTTCCTACAAGAGGAAGGCATTGATGCTATGGACTGGCCGCCCGTTCCCCTGAATCCGATTGAGCACATCTGGGACGTCTCGCTCCATCCACCACAGACTGTCCAGGAGTTGGCGGATGCTTTAGTCCAGGTCTGGGAGGACATCCCTCAGGAGACCATCCTCCACCTCATCAGGAGCATGCCCAGGCATTGTAGGGAGGTCATACGGGCACGTGGAGGCCACACACACTACTGATCCTCATTGGGACTTGTATTAAGGACATTACATAAAGTTGGATCAGCCTGTAGTGGGGTTTTCCACTGTGATTTTGAGGGTGACTCCATATCCAGACCTCCATGGGTTGATGATTTCCATTGATAATTTTTGTGTGATTTTGTTGTCAGCGCATTCAACTATGTAAAGACGAAAGTATTTCATACGATTAGTTCATTCATTCAGATCTAGGACGTGTTATCGTAGTGTTCCCTTTAGTTTTTTGAGCAGAGTATTTATTTTACAGAACCTCATTCTCCTTACAGTTTCATTGGGACGCCTTTAGATGGTGCACAGCTTTTGTAATTTCCAGCCAATATTTTGCTGATCCATTAATATGTTTGCCAGTTGATTGCCCCAATGTGTCTTAGAAGATAATACAGACATATTTGGCAAGTGGAACCTTCAGCTCCTCCAAAGATTTTCTATGGGATTAATGGAGACTGGCTAGGCCAATCCATAATGCTGGAATACCCATCCACTACCCATTTTTAATGTCCTGGCTAAGGGAATGAGGTTCTCACCCAACTTTTACGGTACATGACCCATTCATCGTCTCTTTGATGCGGTGAGGTGGTCGTGTCCCCTTAGTAAAAAAAAAACAACAACCCCAAAGCATAATGTTTCCCCCTCCATGTTTGAGGGAGGGAATGGTGTTCTTGGAGTCATAGGCAGCATATATCCTCCTCCAAATAAAACGAGTTGAGTTGATGTCAAAGAGCTTGATTTTGGTCTCTCCTGACAACAACACTTTCACCCAGTTCTGCTCTGAATCATTCAGATGTTCATTGGCAAACTTCAGCTGGGCCTGTACATGGGCTTTCTCCATCAGATGAGCCTGTACATGGGCTTTCTCCATCAGACGGGCCTGTACATGGGATATCTCCATCAGATGGGCCTGCACATGATCTTTCTCCATCAGACGGGCCTGTACATGATCTTTCTCCATCAGACAGGCCTGTACATGTGATTTCTCCATCAGACGGGCCTGTACATGTGATATCTCCATCAGATGGGCCTGTACATGTGATATCTCCATCAGACGGGCCTGTACATGATCTTTCTCCATCAGGTGGGCCTGTACATGTGATTTCTCCATCAGATGGGCCTGTACATGATCTTTCTCCATCAGATGGGCCTGTACATGCTCTTTCTCCATCAGACGGGCCTGTACATGATCTTTCTCCATCAGACGGGCCTGTACATGATCTTTATTGAGCAGGGGGACCTTGTGGGCGCTGCAGGATTTCAGTCCTTAACGGTGTAGTGCGTTACCGATTTTTTCATTGGTCTCTATGGTCCCAGCTGCCATGAGATCATTGACAAGATACATGTGCTTTCTCCAATCAATGGGCCTGTACATGGTCTTTCTCCATCAGATGGGCCTGTACATGGGCTTTCTCCATCAGATGAGCCTGTACATGGGCTTTCTCCATCAGATGGGCCTGTACATGTGATATCTCCATCAGATGGGCCTGTACATGTGATTTCTCCATCAGACAGGTCTGTACATGTGATTACTCCATCAGACGGGCCTGTACATGTGATATCTCCATTAGATGGGCATGTACATGATCTTTCTCCATCAAACGGACCTGTACATGATCTTTCTCCATCAAACTGGCCTGTACATGTGATATCTCCATTAAATGGGCCTGTACATGATCTTTCTCCATCAGACGGGCCTGTACATGTGATTTCTCCATCAGACGGGCCTGTACATGTGATTTCTCCATCAGACGGGCCTGTACATGTGATTTCTCCATCAGACGGGCCTGTACATGTAATTTCTCCATCAGGTGGGCCTGTACATGATCTTTATTGAGCAGGGGGACCTTGTGGGCGCTGCAGGATTTCAGTCCTTCACGGTGTAGTGCGTTACCGATTTTCTCATTGGTCTCTATGGTCCCAGCTGCCTTGAGACCGTTGACAAGATCCTACCGTGTGGTTCTCGGCTGATTCCTCACCGTCCTCATGATCATTGAAACTCCTTGAGCTGAGATCTTACATGGAGCCCCCGACAAGAGAGATTGACAGATATTTTGTGTTTCTTCCATTTGTAAACAATCTCACCAACTGTTGTAAACTTCTCACCGAGCTCCTTGGCGATGGTCTTATAGTCCATTCCAGCCTTGTGTTGGTCTACAATCTCGTCCTTGACATTCTTGGGCGGTTTTTCGGTCTTGGCCATGGTGTTGAGTTTGGAATCTGACTGATTGTTTCTGTGTGTTGAGGCACCCCAACCCTGGGATACAGGATAATTGCACCCAGGCGCCCAGGTTTCAATCCATTTCCCTGCCGGACCAGACACTGATGTCCAGATCCAACACCAGCCATATTGACAAAACCGACATCACCGATGATCGTGTCTGATGCAAGGCAGCCGCAAGAGAATCCCTCAGTGTATTACAAATTTCTATGCGATTTCCAGTGTTGTGCCTGATGCGCAACCACAGAAGGTGAGTGTGCATATCTCACCCTGCGTACTCCCTGTTTAACCTATAACTTCGGCAGATCACAGTAACAGCACTTAGATAGCGCCCTGTTTTGTTTCCTATTTTTTTCTCCACTATATATGATTGTTAACTTTTATACAGGTAACTTTCCCTTTAAGAGAGTGCTCCTAATCTCATCTGTATAAAAGACACCTGGGAGCCAGAAATCTTTCTGATTGATATGGGGGGTCAAATACTTTAAAAAAAAAAAAACATTTTTGTCGTTATTCTGACTCTCACTGTTCAAATAAAACAATCTTTAAAATTATGGACCAGTGTTTTCCAACCGGGGTGGCCTCGGGGTGTTGCAAAACTACAACTCCCAGCATGCCTGGACAGCCGAAGGCTGTCCAGGCATGATGGGAGTTGTAGTTTTGCAACACCTGGAGGCACCCTGGTTGGGAAACAATGTTATTGACCGGCAAACGGAAAAAATCATCAGGGATCAAATACTTTTTTCCTTCACCGTATCACCTGCGCCATTTGAGTTGCGCCCATTTCTTTCCTGGTTATAGATAAATGAGCATCGTTGAAGTACCCAATGGACATGACCATGATGCGGCCGCCATGCACTTCTTTTCGGGGGAATAAATGATAGTATAACACACTGTCGATGATCTCTCTAGACTCCATGTTTGTTCTCGTCCCCGGGACACTTGGTGCAGTAATGATTCTCCCATGTCTCGTTGGCCGGCTCCCAGAACGCATCCTTTCCTTGCCCCGAGCCTTTCTTTTTCTCAGTTGCTTAGCATTGGCCACATTTTTCTCTCCCTTTATTAATGAAGCGATTGTTTTGCTTCCAAGCCCCTTGTTCCTGGCTGGGAGCGTTCGGTAGGCATCTCATTTGCACTCAGCTACCGTCACCTCCATAACAACAAGGGTCTCCGAAGCGTTAAGAGACTCCTTCTCCATGGACCCTGATATCTACGCGCCCACAAGCTCCGATATTCCCTGTAAATATGTTAATTGTCTTTGGGAGACCGGGGGTTAAATATAACACCGATTTCCCTTGTTTGATCCTTTTCTTGCTGCTTCTCTTGCCGGTCTGTAGGCTCGTAAATGCTTCTCATCATCGAATGGTAAACAGGAAGAGGATTTAGGACGCTACAAAGCCGCCTGATGGCAGAAAGAGGACGGATGGTGGAAGTGTCCAACGTATCAAGAACAGGCTCTAGGACGTTCCTAAATTAAGGTCCGAAAATTAGAAGAAAACAATAGAAACAAAGAATGTTTGGCCCATCTAGTCTGCCCAATAATCTGAATCCTATCAATATTCCCTGACACTATCTTATATGAAGGATAGTCTTATGCCTATCTCTATCTTATATGAAGGATAGCCTTATGCCTATCTCTATCTTATATGAAGGATAGCCTTATGCCTATCTCTATCTTATATGAAGGATAGCTTTATACCTATCTCTATCTTATGTGAAGGATAGCCTTATGCCTATCTCTATCTTATATGAAGGATAGCCTTATACCTATCTCTATCTTATATGAAGGATAGCCTTATGCATATCTCTATCTTATATGAAGGATAGCCTTATGCCTATCTCTATCTTATATGAAGGATAGCCTTATGCCTATCTCTATCTTATATGAAGGATAGCCTTATGCCTATCTCTATCTTATATGAAGGATAGCCTTATGCCTATCTCTATCTTATATGAAGGATAGCTTTATACCTATCTCTATCTTATGTGAAGGATAGCCTTATGCCTATCTCTATCTTATATGAAGGATAGCCTTATACCTATCTCTATCTTATATGAAGGATAGCCTTATGCATATCTCTATCTTATATGAAGGATAGCCTTATACATATCTCTATCTTATATGAAGGATAGCCTTATGCTTATCTCTATCTTATATGAAGGATAGCCTTATGCCTATCTCTATCTTATATGAAGGATAGCCTTATACATATCTCTATCTTATATGAAGGATAGCCTTATACCTATCTTTATCTTATATGAAGGATAGCCTTATACCTATCCCTATCTTATATGAAGGATAGCCTTATGCCTATCCCTATCTTATATGAAGGATAGCCTTATACCTATCCCTATCTTATATGAAGGATAGCCTTATGCCTATCTTATCTTATATGAAGGATAGCCTTATGCCTATCTCTATCTTATATGAAGGATAGTCTTATGCCTATCTTTATCTTATATGAAGGATAGTCTTATACCTATCCCTATCTTATATGAAGGATAGTCTTATGCCTATCTCTATCTTATATGAAGGATAGCATTATACCTATCTCTATCTTATATGAAGGATAGCCTTATACCTATCCCTATCTTATATGAAGGATAGCCTTATACCTATCCCTATCTTATATGAAGGACAGTCTTATGCCTATCCCTATCTTATATGAAGGATAGTCTTATGCCTATCTCTATCTTATATGAAGGATAGCCTTATACCTATCTCTATCTTATATGAAGGATAGCCTTATGCCTATCTTTATCTTATATGAAGGATAGCCTTATGCCTATCTCTATCTTATATGAAGGATAGTCTTATGCCTATCTTTATCTTATATGAAGGATAGTCTTATGCGTATCCCTATCTTATATGAAGGATAGCCTTATACCTATCTCTATCTTATATGAAGGATAGCCTTATACCTATCTCTATCTTATATGAAGGATAGCCTTATGCCTATCTCTATCTTATATGAAGGATAGTCTTATGCCTATCTTTATCTTATATGAAGGATAACCTTATACCTATCCCTATCTTATATGAAGGATAGTGTTATGCCTATCTCTATCTTATATGAAGGATAGCCTTATACCTATCCCTATCTTATATGAAGGATAGCCTTATACCTATCCCTATCTTATATGAAGGATAGCCTTATACCTATCCCTATCTTATATGAAGAATAGCCTTATGCCTATCATTATCTTATATGAAGGATAGCCTTATGCCTATCATTATCTTATATGAAGGATAGTCTTATGGATAAATGTAAAGTTATACATCTGGGTACTAATAACCTGCATGCATCGTATGTCTTAGGGGGGCTGTGTATATAGAGGGGGGGCTGTGTATATAGAGGGGGGGCTGTGTATATAGAGGGGGGGCTGTGTATATAGAGGGGGGCTGTGTATATAGAGGGGGGGCTGTGTATATAGAGGGGGGCTGTGTATATAGAGGGGGGCTGTGTATATATAGAGGGGGGCTGTGTATATAGAGGGGGGCTGTGTATATAGAGGGGGGCTGTGTATACTAATAACCTGCAGCGTCGTATGTCTTAGGGGGGATTAAACTGGCAGAGTCACTGGTAGAGAAGGATCTGGGTGACTTGTAGATCACAGACTACAGAATAGCACAATGTCAGGCTGCTGCTTCCAAAGCCGGCAGGATATTGTCATGTATAAAAAGAGGCCTGGACTCAAGGGACAGGGACATAATACTCCCCCTTTATAAAGCATTGGTACGGCCTCACCTGGAATATGCTGTTCAGTTTTGGGCACCAGTCCGTAAAAGGGACACTGCAGAGTTGGAAAGGGTGCAGAGACGCGCGACTAAACTAATATGGGGCATGGAACATCTTAGCTATGAGGAGCGATTAAAGGAGTTACAATTGTTTAGTCTTGAGAAGAGACGATTAAGGGGGGATATGATAAACGTATATAAGTATATATTTTTCTAAGGATAGCCTTATACCTATCTCTATCTTATATGAAGGATAGCTTTATACCTATCTCTTTCTTATATGAAGGATAGCCTTATGCCTATCTCTATCTTATATGAAGGATAGCATTATACCTATCTCTATTTTATATGAAGGATAGCCTTATGCCTATCTCTATCTTATATGGAGGATAGCCTTATGCCTATCTCTATCTTATATGAAGGATAGCCTTATGCCTATCTCTATCTTATATGAAGGATAGCCTTATGCCTATCTCTATCTTATATGAAGGATAGCCTTATTCTTATCTCTATCTTATATGTAGGATAGCCTTATACCTATCTCTATCTTATATGAAGGATAGTCTTATGCCTATCCCTATCTTATATGAAGGATAGCCTTATACCTATCTCTATCTTATATGAAGGATAGCCTTATACCTATCTCTATCTTATATGAAGGATAGCCTTATACTTATCCCATACATGTTTAAAGGGGTACTCCGGTGGAAAACTCTTTTTTTTTTTTTTTATCAACTGGTGCCAGAAAGTTAAACAGATTTGTAAATTACTTCTATTAAAAAAATCTTAATCCTTCCAATACTTATTAGCTGCTGAATACTACAGAGGAAATTCTTTTCTTTTTGGAACACAGAGCTCTCTGCTGACATCACGAGCACAGTGCTCTCTGCTGACATCTCTGTCCATTTTAAGAACTGTCCAGAGTAGGAGAAAATCCCCATCCCCAATCTGAAGTGTACAGAAAATCTTCAGTAAAAGTTAACGCTGTTTACCGAAAACTCTCCTGTTGTGGACAATCTATTATTCTCTACCTGAAATCTATTATCACCTACCTCCCTATCGTTCCTGGGAAGGGCAGCGGTAGGAAAAGCTATATTGAGAAGCCCTCACCCTAGCGTCACGAATAGCAAGGGTTAACAAGCACCCTTTGATTACCGCACAGCTACACTCCCCATACCCTACACCCCCAGGCTATCACACATCATGTGCCCACAAGCAGTAAGCAAATGTCCAATACTGGTATCAGTGCATCACTAGTTATTACAATATTTAGTAATGACTGGGGTGTAAATGTTAGAGGGCCGAGAATTGCCTTAAAGGGGTACTCCTGCCTCTAGACAGCTCATCCCTTATCCAAAGGATAGTGGATAAGATGTCTCATCGCACGGGACGCGCTGTTGGGGACCCCCGCGATCTCCCTGCTGCACCCGGCGTTCGCTTAGAGCGTCGGGTGCAGCGCCGGAGGCTTGTTATGTCGTGGCCATGCCCTCTTAATGCAAGTCTATGGGAGGGGGCGTGGTCCCATAGACTTGCATTGAGGGGGAATGGTCATGACGTCCCAAGCCTCCACCCCGCATCGCCAGTCATCCAGCACGGTGCAAAGTTCGCTTCGTGCATCTGATGTCTGGGGTGCTGCAGCCGAGATCACGGGGGTCCCCAGTGGCGGGATCCCCATGATCAGACATCTTACCCCCTATCCTTTGGATAGGGGATAAGATGTCTAGGGGTGGAGTACCCCTTTAAGGGTCTGTGTCTGACATTGGAAGAGTGACCATGGCAGTTCTGTTTTATTCAGTGGTGGAAACAGAGACCAGAGTGCACCGCTGCAAAAACAAAGTATGGGCCCATGGTTTCCAACAGCTTATAATGAAGCCGGCCCCTATACCTCTCACACAATCCTATCCGTATCCTATTGGCGTCACGTATAATACATCACATATAATATATCCTTCTATGTCTATCTATGTCCATGAACAGTCGTTCTGAAACTTATGACTTATAGGTGTCTGATCTGATCAACTCCAGCTGGGCCTTGTAGTATTATGTGCCTCCACAATAGGGCAAATCTACTACAATACTGGCTGATTTGGCCCGAAAAAGAGAATGGTGTCCATGATTGCCCCACAAACATGTTTAGCATCCTCTGACAAGAGGGTGTGGCTTAGTGATAAAAGGGCGTGCCTACAAGGGCTTGACATGCTGCAGCATGCATCACGATTTAGCAAAAAAAAAAAGTTGGGTGTAAACCATGGAGTTAAGTAAGTCGACCAATAGGTGGAATGACAGTAAACAACAACATCATCAATGCCCGATTTATCCAATTCACCAGTCCCCATGATCTGACACATTCCTGGACTGCCTAGTCAGTGGCATAGAGCCCTTTAAAGGGGTACTCCGCTGCCCCAGCATTTGGAACCGAAACGCTTGGAGTGGGCAGCGGGGGTTGTGACGGCAAGGCTGCCACGCCCCCTCCCATAGGCTTGCATTGAGGGGGCGTGGCAGTGACGTCATGAGGGGGTGTGGTTGTGACGTCACGACCCCCGGCGCCCGCACCAATCATTCTAAACGAACGTCAGGTGCTGCAGAGATTGCGCGGGCACCAGCTGCGGGACCCTCGTGATCAGATGTCTAAGGGCGGGATAAGATGTCTAAGGGCGCAGTACCCTATAAGGCGGACCACACAACTGCCACGCTCCCCTCACATAGACTTGCATTGAGGAGGCGTGGCAGTGATGTCACAAGGGGGTGTGGCCGTGACGTCACGACCCCCACCACCCGCACCCAGCATTCTAAACAAACGCCAGGTGCTGCACAGAGATCGCCGGAGTACCAGCTGCGGGACCCTCGCAATCAGATGTCTAAGGGCGGGATAAGATGTCTAAGGGCAGAGTACCTCTTTAAGGCAGACCACACAACTGCTATGGGGCCCCTGGGACAGAGGGGACACAAGTGGAGTTGTGTGGTCAGCCTCCTCTTCTTCTGTTCCCAGTGGCCACTCTCTGCTGCGGGGGTAGCGACCTGGGTGTCGCCTGCCGCAGCAAATCCATCCTGCTTTGTGGCGCGCTCTGGTGAAGACCAGCGGCACCTTAGACTCCGCTCCCTGATACGGTCCGTGTCATCAGCCACACAGGTAGAAGATCCACATCCTGTTCCAGACCGCCCGCATTCAGGTGCGTGACAGCTTCATAACTGCCAGAATGGGAATTACTTTTATAGAACGGCCCCCCATTCCAACTTATAGTGGGGGAGTCAGGAGCTGCCGAAAGATAAGATATAATATCACTGCTCCTGAAAAATACCATTGCTGCCCATCTGCAGGTTGCTAGAGATTACCTGGAAACATTATTTTGTGGACAGATTTGTCCAAAATAGAAGTTTTTAGAGAAAGGAAAACACTGCGTTCCAGCATAGAAACCTCATATAATCTGTGAAACACAATGATGGCGGTATCATGGTTTGGGTGGGTTTTGCTGCGTCTGGGCCCGGATGGCCCGCCATCACTAAGGGAACAATGAATTCTGAATTATATAGGTAGGTCAGGCAGCAAGACAAATACCCTACCACACAAGTCATTCCACCAAAGATGAATAAAGTTAAAGTTTTGGAATGACCAAGTCAAAGTCCTGACCTTAAAGGGGTATTCCCCTGGAAAACATTATTATT
The DNA here is from genome assembly GCF_029499605.1 of Hyla sarda. Lineage (NCBI taxonomy): Eukaryota > Metazoa > Chordata > Amphibia > Anura > Hylidae > Hyla > Hyla sarda. The sequence continues at coordinate 9,824,880 of NC_079193.1, forward strand.
ATTATTATTATTTTAATCAACTGGTGCCAGAAAGTTAAACAGATTTCAAAATTACTTCTATTTAAAAATCTTAATCCTCCCAGTACTTATCAGCTGCTGTAAGCTCCACAGGAACTATTTTTTTTTTAATGTAATTTCTGTCTGACCACAGTGCTCTCTGCTGACACCTCTGTCCATATTAGGAACTGTCCAAAGCAGGATAGGTTACTATGGGGATTTGCTCCTACTCTGGACAGTTCCTAAAATGGACAGAGGTGTCAGCAGAGAGCACTGTGATTAGACAGAAAGGAACTACACAACTTCCTGTGGAGCATACAGCAGCTGCTAAGTACTGGAAGGATTAAGATTTTTAAATAGAAGTAATTTACAAATCTGTTTAATTTTCTGGCACCAGTTGATAAAAAAAAAAAAAAATCCTTTAAAGGGGTATTCCACTGCCCCAGCGTTCGGAACATTTAGTTCCGAATGCTGGGTGCGGGCTGCGGGGGTCACGACCCCCGCAGCCCGCACCCAGCGTTCGGAACTAAATGTTCCAAACGCTGACGCAGTGGAGTACCCCTTTAACTCAATAGCAATTATATAGATTGCGCCATATCTATTAGAATGGGAATCACTTTTACAGAACGGCCCTCCGTTCTGACTTATAGTGGGGGAGTCAGGAGCTGCGGACCCCCTCCCTGTCATGGGCCATAGTAGGGAAGACCTTCACGGTGCACTGGATGGTTATTGGTCCCTCAGGAGAAGATTATCCAAGAAATTCTGGAGCTTCCCAAAATAAAACTATGGGGAAAAGGTGAAGAGACAAAAAAGTTTGTGAGTAAATTCCCTTAAAAAAATAACGTCCCATTGGTCAGTACGACCACCGAGGACCCGCAGGAAGTCTCCTCTCACAGTCCCACAATAGCAGCTGACTAGGTCGTGACGCGTTCGCTGCCATTGATATTTCCATTTCTAGAGACGGCTTTTACTCTCAGAGGAAATATGTGAATTATCCGGCGGCTCTGACACATTCTGTGATCTCATTCGGCCATTGTTTATACGAAAAAAGAAAAGTGTTGACTGATGTAACACCGCGGGCCAGGTCTGGAAAGTGTTGCGTGTACGACATAAAAACGTTTCCCAGCAGCGCGGTCACACCTTTCTACCGTACGGAAATGAGGCAGAGATAACGCTATTGGCGGCTCGTGTATTGGCGGCGTTCTCTCACGCTCCTTTTTTGGGTCGAGTTTCTTTCACGCTCCGGCCACAATGTATTCTCCAGGTTTCCTTGGTTACGACACAATCGGCTGCTTCGTGTTTGATTCAGCGAACGTAAAAAATACAGGTAAACTATAAGTGGAACGGCTCATGTCTCCAATGACTAAGAGCGGCCGCTACCCTATAGCCACACCCACATTTCATTGTAGCTCCACCCACTGATATCTCAGATCAGAACGATACAAATTCCTGATAACATTTTGACTATTAGCTGCAATGCAGGAAAATGGAAAGTTAGGTGCTGGTGGAGCACTATGTGGCCGGTACTGATAGTGGAGCACTATGTGGCCGGTACTGATAGTGGAGCACTATGTGGCCGGTACTGATAGTGGAGCACTATGTGGCCGGTACTGATAGTGGAGCACTATGTGGCCGGTACTGATAGTGGAGCACTATGTGGCCGGTACTGATAGTGGAGCACTATGTGGCCGGTACTGATAGGGGAGTACTATGTGGCCGGTACTGTTAGGGGAGTACTATGTGGCTGGTACTGATAGGGGAGCACTATGTGGCTGGTACTGATAGGGGAGCACTATGTGGCCGGTACTGTTAGGGGAGCACTATGTGGCTGGTACTGTTTGGGGAGCACTATGTGGCCGGTACTGTTAGGGGAGCACTATGTGGCCGGTACTGTTAGGGGAGCACTATGTGGCCGTTACTGTTATGGGAGGACTATGTGGCCGGTACTGTTAGGGGAGGACTATGTGGCCGGTACTGTTAGGGGAGCACTATGTGGCCAGTACTCTTAGGGGGAGCACTATGTGGCCGGTACTGTTAGGGGAGCACTATGTGGCCGGTACTCTTAGGGGAGCACTATGTGGCTGGTACTGTTAGGGGAGTACTATGTGGCTGGTACTGTTAGGGGAGTACTATGTAACCGGTACTCTTAGGGGAGTACTATGTGGCCGGTACTCTTAGGGGGAGCACTATGTGGCTGGTACTGTTAGGGGAGTACTATGTGGCTGGTACTGTTAGGGGAGTACTATGTAACCGGTACTGTTAGGGGAGTACTATGTGGCCGGTACTCTTAGGGGGAGCACTATGTGGCTGGTACTGTTATGGGAGTACTATGTGGCCGGTACTGTTAGGGGGAGCACTATGTGGCCGGTACTGTTAGGGGAGTACTATGTGGCCGGTACTGTTATGGGAGTACTATGTGGCCGGTACTGTTAGGGGAGTACTATGTGGCCGGTATTGTTATGGGAGCTCTATGTGGCTGGTACTGTTATGGGAGTACTATGTGGCCGGTACTGTTAGGGGGAGCACTATGTGGCCGGTACTGTTAGGGGAGTACTATGTGGCCGTTACTGTTATGGGAGCACTATGTGGCCGGTACTGTTAGGGGAGCACTATGTAGCCGGTATTGTTAGGGGAGCACTATATGGCTGGCACTGTTAGGGCAGTACTATGTGGCCGGTACTGTTAGGGGAGTACTATGTGCCTGGCACTGTAAGAGGAGCACTATGTGGCCGGTACTGTTAGGGGAGCACTATGTGGCTGGTACTGTTATGGGAGCACTATATGGCTGGCACTGTTAGGGCAGTACTATGTGGCCGGTACTGTTAGGGGAGTACTATGTGCCTGGCACTGTAAGAGGAGCACTATGTGGCCGGTACTGTTAGGAGAGCACTATGTAGCCGGTATTGTTAGGGGAGCACTATATGACTGGCACTGTTAGGGGAGCACTATGTGGCTGGTACTGTTAGGGGAGTACTATGTGGCCGGTACTGTTATGGGAGGACTATGTGGCCGGTACTGTTATGGGAGCACTATGTGGCCGGTACTGTAAGGGGAGTACTATGTGCCTGGTACTGTTAGGGGAGTACTATGTGGCCGGTACTGTTAGGGGAGTACTATGTATCTGGTACTGTAAGGGGAGTACTATGTGCCTGGTACTGTTAGGGGAGCACTATGTGGCCGGTACTGTTAGGGGAGCACTATGTGGCTGGTACTGTAAGGGGAGTACTATGTGCCTGGTACTGTTAGGGGAGCACTATTTGGCCGGTACTGTAAGGGGAGCACTATGTGCCTGGTACTGTTGTGGGAGTACTATGTGCCTGGTACTGTTATTGGAGCACTATGTGCCTGGTACTCTTAGGGGAGTACTATGTGCCTGGTACTGTTAGGGGAGCACTATGTGGCTGGTACTCTTAGGGGAGTACTATGTGCCTGGTACTGTTAGGGGAGCACTATTTGGCCGGTACTGTTAGGGGAGCACTATGTGCCTGGTACTGTTAGGGGAGTACTATGTGCCTGGTACTGTTATGGGAGCACTATTTGGCCGGTATTCTTAGGGGAGTACTATGTGCCTGGTACTGTTAGGGGAGTACTATGTGGCTGGTACTATTAGGGGAGCACTATGTGGCCGGTACTGTTAGGGGAGCACTATGTGGCTGGTACTGTTATGGGAGGACTATGTGGCCGTTACTGTTATGGGAGGACTATGTGGCCGGTACTGTTATGGGAGTACTATGTTTTTGGTACTGTTAGGGGAGCACTATGTGGCTGGCACTGTTAGGGGAGTACTATGTGGCTGGTACTGTTAGGGGAGCACTATGTGGCTGGCACTGTTAGGGGAGCACTATGTGGCTGGTACTGTTAGGGGAGTACTATGTGGCTGGTACTGTTAGGGGAGCACTATGCCGCCGGTATTGTTAGGGGAGCAATATGTGGCTGGCACTGTTAGGGGAGCACTATGTGGCCGGTACTGTTAGGGGAGCACTATGTGGCTGGCACTGTTAGGGGAGCACTATGTGGCTGGCACTGTTAGTGGAGCACTATGTGGCTGGCACTGTTAGGGGAGCACTATGTGGCTGGCACTGTTAGGGGAGCACTATGTGGCTGGCACTGTTAGGGGAGCACTATGTGCTTGGCACTGTTAGGGGAGCACTATGTGGCTGGCACTGTTAGGGGAGCACTATGTGGCTGGCACTGTTAGGGGAGCACTATGTGGCTGGCACTGTTAGGGGAGCACTATGTGGCTGACACTGTTAGGGGAGCACTATGTGGCCGGTACTGTTAGGGGAGCACTATGTGGCCGGTACTGTTAGGGGAGCACTATGTGGCCGGTACTGTTAGGGGAGCACTATGTGGCTGGCACTGTTGTGGAAGTACTATGTAGCCGGTACTGTTAGGGTTGCACTATGTGGCTGGCACTGTTAGGGGAGCACTATGTGGCCGGTACTGTTAGGGGAGCACTATGTGGCTGGCACTGTTAGGGGAGCACTATGTGGCTGGTACTGTTAGGGGAGTACTATGTGGCTGGTACTGTTAGGGGAGCACTATGTAGCCGGTACTGTTAGGGGAGCACTATGCCGCCGGTACTGTTAGGGGAGCACTATGTGGCTGGCACTGTTGTGGAAGTACTATGTAGCCGGTACTGTTAGGGGAGCACTATGTGGCTGGCACTGTTAGGGGAGCACTATGTGGCCGGTACTGTTAGGGGAGCACTATGTGGCTGGCACTGTTGTGGAAGTATTATGTAGCCGGTACTGTTAGGGGAGCACTATGTGGCCGGTACTGTTAGGGGAGTACTATGTGGCTGGTACTGTTGTGGAAGTACTATGTAGCCGGTACTGTTAGGGGAGCACTATGTGGCTGGCACTGTTGTGGAAGTACTATGTAGCCGGTACTGTTAGGGGAGCACTATGTGGCTGGTACTGTTAGGGGAGCACTATGTGGCTGGCACTGTTGTGGAAGTACTATGGCTGGCACTGTTAGGGGAGCACTATGCCGCCGGTACTGTTAGGGGAGTACTATGTGGCCGGTATTGTTAGGGGAGCACTATGTGGCCGGTACTGTTAGGGGAGCACTATGCCGCCGGTATTGTTAGGGGAGCACTATGTGGCTGGCACTGTTAGGGGAGCACTATGTGGCCGGTACTGTTAGGGGAGCACTATGTGGCTGGCACTGTTAGTGGAGCACTATGTGGCTGGCACTGTTAGGGGAGCACTATGTGGCTGGCACTGTTAGGGGAGCACTATGTGGCTGGCACTGTTAGGGGAGCACTATGTGGCTGGCACTGTTAGGGGAGCACTATGTGGCTGGCACTGTTAGGGGAGCACTATGTGGCTGACACTGTTAGGGGAGCACTATGTGGCCGGTACTGTTAGGGGAGCACTATGTGGCCGGTACTGTTAGGGGAGCACTATGTGGCCGGTACTGTTAGGGGAGCACTATGTGGCTGGCACTGTTGTGGAAGTACTATGTAGCCGGTACTGTTAGGGGAGCACTATGTGGCTGGCACTGTTAGGGGAGCACTATGTGGCCGGTACTGTTAGGGGAGCACTATGTGGCTGGCACTGTTGTGGAAGTATTATGTAGCCGGTACTGTTAGGGGAGCACTATGTGGCCGGTACTGTTAGGGGAGTACTATGTGGCTGGTACTGTTGTGGAAGTACTATGTAGCCGGTACTGTTAGGGGAGCACTATGTGGCTGGCACTGTTGTGGAAGTACTATGTAGCCGGTACTGTTAGGGGAGCACTATGTGGCTGGTACTGTTAGGGGAGCACTATGTGGCTGGCACTGTTGTGGAAGTACTATGGCTGGCACTGTTAGGGGAGCACTATGCCGCCGGTACTGTTAGGGGAGTACTATGCGGCCGGTATTGTTAGGGGAGCACTATGTGGCCGGTACTGTTAGGGGAGCACTATGCCGCCGGTATTGTTAGGGGAGCACTATGTGGCTGGCACTGTTAGGGGAGCACTATGTGGCCGGTACTGTTAGGGGAGCACTATGTGGCTGGCACTGTTAGTGGAGCACTATGTGGCTGGCACTGTTAGGGGAGCACTATGTGGCTGGCACTGTTAGGGGAGCACTATGTGGCCGGTACTGATAGGGGAGTACTATGTGGCCGGTACTGTTAGGGGAGTACTATGTGGCTGGTACTGATAGGGGAGCACTATGTGGCTGGTACTGATAGGGGAGCACTATGTGGCCGGTACTGTTAGGGGAGCACTATGTGGCTGGTACTGTTTGGGGAGTACTATGTGGCCGGCACTGATAGGGGAGCACTATGTGGCCGATACTGTTAGGGGAGCACTATGTGGCCGGTACTGTTAGGGGAGCACTATGTGGCCAGTACTGTTAGGGGAGCACTATGTGGCCGGCACTGATAGGGGAGCACTATGTAACCGGTACTTTTAGGGGAGCACTATGTGGCCGGTACTGTTAGGGGAGCACTATGTGGCCGGTACTGTTAGGGGAGCACTATGTGGCCGTTACTGTTATGGGAGGACTATGTGGCCGGTACTGTTAGGGGAGGACTATGTGGCCGGTACTGTTAGGGGAGCACTATGTGGCCAGTACTCTTAGGGGGAGCACTATGTGGCCGGTACTGTTAGGGGAGCACTATGTGGCCGGTACTCTTAGGGGAGCACTATGTGGCTGGTACTGTTAGGGGAGTACTATGTGGCTGGTACTGTTAGGGGAGTACTATGTAACCGGTACTCTTAGGGGAGTACTATGTGGCCGGTACTCTTAGGGGGAGCACTATGTGGCTGGTACTGTTAGGGGAGTACTATGTGGCTGGTACTGTTAGGGTAGTACTATGTAACCGGTACTGTTAGGGGAGTACTATGTGGCCGGTACTCTTAGGGGGAGCTCTATGTGGCTGGTACTGTTATGGGAGGACTATGTGGCCGTTACTGTTATGGGAGCACTATGTGGCCGGTACTGTTAGGGGAGCACTATGTAGCCGGTATTGTTAGGGGAGCACTATATGGCTGGCACTGTTAGGGCAGTACTATGTGGCCGGTACTGTTAGGGGAGTACTATGTGCCTGGCACTGTAAGAGGAGCACTATGTGGCCGGTACTGTTAGGAGAGCACTATGTAGCCGGTATTGTTAGGGGAGCACTATATGGCTGGCACTGTTAGGGGAGCACTATGTGGCTGGTACTGTAAGGGGAGTACTATGTGCCTGGTACTGTTAGGGGAGCACTATTTGGCCGGTACTGTAAGGGGAGCACTATGTGCCTGGTACTGTTGTGGGAGTACTATGTGCCTGGTACTGTTATTGGAGCACTATGTGCCTGGTACTCTTAGGGGAGTACTATGTGCCTGGTACTGTTAGGGGAGCACTATTTGGCCGGTACTGTTAGGGGAGCACTATGTGCCTGGTACTGTTAGGGGAGTACTATGTGCCTGGTACTGTTATGGGAGCACTATTTGGCCGGTATTCTTAGGGGAGTACTATGTGCCTGGTACTGTTAGGGGAGTACTATGTGGCTGGTACTATTAGGGGAGCACTATGTGGCCGGTACTGTTAGGGGAGCACTATGTGGCTGGTACTGTTATGGGAGGACTATGTGGCCGTTACTGTTATGGGAGGACTATGTGGCCGGTACTGTTATGGGAGTACTATGTTTTTGGTACTGTTAGGGGAGCACTATGTGGCTGGCACTGTTAGGGGAGCACTATGTGGCTGGCACTGTTAGTGGAGCACTATGTGGCTGGCACTGTTAGGGGAGCACTATGTGGCTGGCACTGTTAGGGGAGCACTATGTGGCTGGCACTGTTAGGGGAGCACTATGTGGCTGGCACTGTTGGGGAGCACTATGTGGCTGGCACTGTTAGGGGAGCACTATGTGGCTGGCACTGTTAGGGGAGCACTATGTGGCTGACACTGTTAGGGGAGCACTATGTGGCCGGTACTGTTAGGGGAGCACTATGTGGCCGGTACTGTTAGGGGAGCACTATGTGGCCGGTACTGTTAGGGGAGCACTATGTGGCTGGCACTGTTGTGGAAGTACTATGTAGCCGGTACTGTTAGGGTTGCACTATGTGGCTGGCACTGTTAGGGGAGCACTATGTGGCCGGTACTGTTAGGGGAGCACTATGTGGCTGGCACTGTTAGGGGAGCACTATGTGGCTGGTACTGTTAGGGGAGCACTATGTGGCTGGTACTGTTAGGGGAGTACTATGTGGCTGGTACTGTTAGGGGAGCACTATGTAGCCGGTACTGTTAGGGGAGCACTATGCCGCCGGTACTGTTAGGGGAGCACTATGTGGCTGGCACTGTTAGGGGAGCACTATGTGGCCGGTACTGTTAGGGGAGCACTATGTGGCTGGCACTGTTGTGGAAGTATTATGTAGCCGGTACTGTTAGGGGAGCACTATGTGGCCGGTACTGTTAGGGGAGTACTATGTGGCTGGTACTGTTGTGGAAGTACTATGTAGCCGGTACTGTTAGGGGAGCACTATGTGGCTGGCACTGTTGTGGAAGTACTATGTAGCCGGTACTGTTAGGGGAGCACTATGTGGCTGGTACTGTTAGGGGAGCACTATGTGGCTGGCACTGTTGTGGAAGTACTATGGCTGGCACTGTTAGGGGAGCACTATGCCGCCGGTACTGTTAGGGGAGTACTATGTGGCCGGTATTGTTAGGGGAGCACTATGTGGCCGGTAATGTTAGGGGAGCACTATGCCGCCGGTATTGTTAGGGGAGCACTATGTGGCTGGCACTGTTAGGGGAGCACTATGTGGCCGGTACTGTTAGGGGAGCACTATGTGGCTGGCACTGTTAGTGGAGCACTATGTGGCTGGCACTGTTAGGGGAGCACTATGTGGCTGGCACTGTTAGGGGAGCACTATGTGGCTGGCACTGTTAGGGGAGCACTATGTGGCTGGCACTGTTAGGGGAGCACTATGTGGCTGGCACTGTTAGGGGAGTACTATGTGGCTGACACTGTTAGGGGAGCACTATGTGGCCGGTACTGTTAGGGGAGCACTATGTGGCCGGTACTGTTAGGGGAGCACTATGTGGCTGGCACTGTTGTGGAAGTACTATGTAGCCGGTACTGTTAGGGGAGCACTATGTGGCTGGCACTGTTAGGGGAGCACTATGTGGCCGGTACTGTTAGGGGAGCACTATGTGGCTGGCACTGTTGTGGAAGTATTATGTAGCCGGTACTGTTAGGGGAGCACTATGTGGCCGGTACTGTTAGGGGAGTACTATGTGGCTGGTACTGTTGTGGAAGTACTATGTGGCTGGCACTGTTGTGGAAGTACTATGTAGCCGGTACTGTTAGGGGAGCACTATGTGGCTGGTACTGTTAGGGGAGCACTATGTGGCTGGTACTGTTAGGGGAGCACTATGTGGCTGGCACTGTTGTGGAAGTACTATGGCTGGCACTGTTAGGGGAGCACTATGCCGCCGGTACTGTTAGGGGAGTACTATGTGGCTGGTACTGTTAGGGGAGCACTATGTGGCTGGTACTGTTAGGGGAGTACTATGTGGCTGGTACTGTTAGGGGAGCACTATGCCGCCGGTATTGTTAGGGGAGCAATATGTGGCTGGCACTGTTAGGGGAGCACTATGTGGCCGGTACTGTTAGGGGAGCACTATGTGGCTGGCACTGTTAGGGGAGCACTATGTGGCTGGCACTGTTAGTGGAGCACTATGTGGCTGGCACTGTTAGGGGAGCACTATGTGGCTGGCACTGTTAGGGGAGCACTATGTGGCTGGCACTGTTAGGGGAGCACTATGTGGCTGGCACTGTTGGGGAGCACTATGTGGCTGGCACTGTTAGGGGAGCACTATGTGGCTGGCACTGTTAGGGGAGCACTATGTGGCTGACACTGTTAGGGGAGCACTATGTGGCCGGTACTGTTAGGGGAGCACTATGTGGCCGGTACTGTTAGGGGAGCACTATGTGGCCGGTACTGTTAGGGGAGCACTATGTGGCTGGCACTGTTGTGGAAGTACTATGTAGCCGGTACTGTTAGGGTTGCACTATGTGGCTGGCACTGTTAGGGGAGCACTATGTGGCCGGTACTGTTAGGGGAGCACTATGTGGCTGGCACTGTTAGGGGAGCACTATGTGGCTGGTACTGTTAGGGGAGCACTATGTGGCTGGTACTGTTAGGGGAGTACTATGTGGCTGGTACTGTTAGGGGAGCACTATGTAGCCGGTACTGTTAGGGGAGCACTATGCCGCCGGTACTGTTAGGGGAGCACTATGTGGCTGGCACTGTTAGGGGAGCACTATGTGGCCGGTACTGTTAGGGGAGCACTATGTGGCTGGCACTGTTGTGGAAGTATTATGTAGCCGGTACTGTTAGGGGAGCACTATGTGGCCGGTACTGTTAGGGGAGTACTATGTGGCTGGTACTGTTGTGGAAGTACTATGTAGCCGGTACTGTTAGGGGAGCACTATGTGGCTGGCACTGTTGTGGAAGTACTATGTAGCCGGTACTGTTAGGGGAGCACTATGTGGCTGGTACTGTTAGGGGAGCACTATGTGGCTGGCACTGTTGTGGAAGTACTATGGCTGGCACTGTTAGGGGAGCACTATGCCGCCGGTACTGTTAGGGGAGTACTATGTGGCCGGTATTGTTAGGGGAGCACTATGTGGCCGGTACTGTTAGGGGAGCACTATGCCGCCGGTATTGTTAGGGGAGCACTATGTGGCTGGCACTGTTAGGGGAGCACTATGTGGCCGGTACTGTTAGGGGAGCACTATGTGGCTGGCACTGTTAGTGGAGCACTATGTGGCTGGCACTGTTAGGGGAGCACTATGTGGCTGGCACTGTTAGGGGAGCACTATGTGGCTGGCACTGTTAGGGGAGCACTATGTGGCTGGCACTGTTAGGGGAGCACTATGTGGCTGGCACTGTTAGGGGAGTACTATGTGGCTGACACTGTTAGGGGAGCACTATGTGGCCGGTACTGTTAGGGGAGCACTATGTGGCCGGTACTGTTAGGGGAGCACTATGTGGCCGGTACTGTTAGGGGAGCACTATGTGGCTGGCACTGTTGTGGAAGTACTATGTAGCCGGTACTGTTAGGGGAGCACTATGTGGCTGGCACTGTTAGGGGAGCACTATGTGGCCGGTACTGTTAGGGGAGCACTATGTGGCTGGCACTGTTGTGGAAGTATTATGTAGCCGGTACTGTTAGGGGAGCACTATGTGGCCGGTACTGTTAGGGGAGTACTATGTGGCTGGTACTGTTGTGGAAGTACTATGTGGCTGGCACTGTTGTGGAAGTACTATGTAGCCGGTACTGTTAGGGGAGCACTATGTGGCTGGTACTGTTAGGGGAGCACTATGTGGCTGGTACTGTTAGGGGAGCACTATGTGGCTGGCACTGTTGTGGAAGTACTATGGCTGGCACTGTTAGGGGAGCACTATGCCGCCGGTACTGTTAGGGGAGTACTATGTGGCCGGTATTGTTAGGGGAGCACTATGTGGCCGGTACTGTTAGGGGAGCACTATGCCGCCGGTATTGTTAGGGGAGCACTATGTGGCTGGCACTGTTAGGGGAGCACTATGTGGCCGGTACTGTTAGGGGAGCACTATGTGGCTGGCACTGTTAGTGGAGCACTATGTGGCTGGCACTGTTTGGGGAGCACTATGTGGCTGGCACTGTTAGGGGAGCACTATGTGGCTGGCACTGTTAGGGGAGCACTATGTGGCTGGCACTGTTAGGGGAGCACTATGTGGCTGGCACTGTTAGGGGAGCACTATGTGGCTGACACTGTTAGGGGAGCACTATGTGGCCGGTACTGTTAGGGGAGCACTATGTGGCCGGTACTGTTAGGGGAGCACTATGTGGCCGGTACTGTTAGGGGAGCACTATGTGGCTGGCACTGTTGTGGAAGTACTATGTAGCCGGTACTGTTAGGGGAGCACTATGTGGCTGGCACTGTTAGGGGAGCACTATGTGGCCGGTACTGTTAGGGGAGCACTATGTGGCTGGCACTGTTGTGGAAGTATTATGTAGCCGGTACTGTTAGGGGAGCACTATGTGGCCGGTACTGTAAGGGGAGTACTATGTGGCTGGTACTGTTGTGGAAGTACTATGTAGCCGGTACTGTTAGGGGAGCACTATGTGGCTGGCACTGTTGTGGAAGTACTATGTAGCCGGTACTGTTAGGGGAGCACTATGTGGCTGGTACTGTTAGGGGAGCACTATGTGGCTGGCACTGTTGTGGAAGTACTATGACTGGCACTGTTAGGGGAGCACTATGCCGCCGGTACTGTTAGGGGAGTACTATGTGGCCGGTATTGTTAGGGGAGCACTATGTGGCCGGTACTGTTAGGGGAGCACTATGCCGCCGGTATTGTTAGGGGAGCACTATGTGGCTGGCACTGTTAGGGGAGCACTATGTGGCCGGTACTGTTAGGGGAGCACTATGTGGCTGGCACTGTTAGTGGAGCACTATGTGGCTGGCACTGTTAGGGGAGCACTATGTGGCTGGCACTGTTAGGGGAGCACTATGTGGCTGGCACTGTTAGGGGAGCACTATGTGGCTGGCACTGTTAGGGGAGCACTATGTGGCTGGCACTGTTAGGGGAGCACTATGTGGCTGACACTGTTAGGGGAGCACTATGTGGCCGGTACTGTTAGGGGAGCACTATGTGGCCGGTACTGTTAGGGGAGCACTATGTGGCCGGTACTGTTAGGGGAGCACTATGTGGCTGGCACTGTTGTGGAAGTACTATGTAGCCGGTACTGTTAGGGGAGCACTATGTGGCTGGCACTGTTAGGGGAGCACTATGTGGCCGGTACTGTTAGGGGAGCACTATGTGGCTGGCACTGTTGTGGAAGTATTATGTAGCCGGTACTGTTAGGGGAGCACTATGTGGCCGGTACTGTTAGGGGAGCACTATGTGGCCGGTACTGTTAGGGGAGCACTATGTGGCTGGCACTGTTGTGGAAGTATTATGTAGCCGGTACTGTTAGGGGAGCACTATGTGGCCGGTACTGTTAGGGGAGTACTATGTGGCTGGTACTGTTGTGGAAGTACTATGTAGCCGGTACTGTTAGGGGAGCACTATGTGGCTGGCACTGTTGTGGAAGTACTATGTAGCCGGTACTGTTAGGGGAGCACTATGTGGCTGGTACTGTTAGGGGAGCACTATGTGGCTGGCACTGTTGTGGAAGTACTATGGCTGGCACTGTTAGGGGAGCACTATGCCGCCGGTACTGTTAGGGGAGTACTATGCGGCCGGTATTGTTAGGGGAGCACTATGTGGCCGGTACTGTTAGGGGAGCACTATGCCGCCGGTATTGTTAGGGGAGCACTATGTGGCTGGCACTGTTAGGGGAGCACTATGTGGCCGGTACTGTTAGGGGAGCACTATGTGGCTGGCACTGTTAGTGGAGCACTATGTGGCTGGCACTGTTAGGGGAGCACTATGTGGCTGGCACTGTTAGGGGAGCACTATGTGGCCGGTACTGATAGGGGAGTACTATGTGGCCGGTACTGTTAGGGGAGTACTATGTGGCTGGTACTGATAGGGGAGCACTATGTGGCTGGTACTGATAGGGGAGCACTATGTGGCCGGTACTGTTAGGGGAGCACTATGTGGCTGGTACTGTTTGGGGAGTACTATGTGGCCGGCACTGATAGGGGAGCACTATGTGGCCGGTACTGTTAGGGGAGCACTATGTGGCCGGTACTGTTAGGGGAGCACTATGTGGCCGGTACTGTTAGGGGAGCACTATGTGGCCGGCACTGATAGGGGAGCACTATGTAACCGGTACTTTTAGGGGAGCACTATGTGGCCGGTACTGTTAGGGGAGCACTATGTGGCCGGTACTGTTAGGGGAGCACTATGTGGCCGTTACTGTTATGGGAGGACTATGTGGCCGGTACTGTTAGGGGAGGACTATGTGGCCGGTACTGTTAGGGGAGCACTATGTGGCCAGTACTCTTAGGGGGAGCACTATGTGGCCGGTACTGTTAGGGGAGCACTATGTGGCCGGTACTCTTAGGGGAGCACTATGTGGCTGGTACTGTTAGGGGAGTACTATGTGGCTGGTACTGTTAGGGGAGTACTATGTAACCGGTACTCTTAGGGGAGTACTATGTGGCCGGTACTCTTAGGGGGAGCACTATGTGGCTGGTACTGTTAGGGGAGTACTATGTGGCTGGTACTGTTAGAGTAGTACTATGTAACCGGTACTGTTAGGGGAGTACTATGTGGCCGGTACTCTTAGGGGGAGCACTATGTGGCTGGTACTGTTATGGGAGTACTATGTGGCCGGTACTGTTAGGGGGAGCACTATGTGGCCGGTACTGTTAGGGGAGTACTATGTGGCCGGTACTGTTATGGGAGTACTATGTGGCCGATACTGTTAGGGGAGTACTATGTGGCCGGTATTGTTATGGGAGCTCTATGTGGCTGGTACTGTTATGGGAGGACTATGTGGCCGTTACTGTTATGGGAGCACTATGTGGCCGGTACTGTTAGGGGAGCACTATGTAGCCGGTATTGTTAGGGGAGCACTATATGGCTGGCACTGTTAGGGCAGTACTATGTGGCCGGTACTGTTAGGGGAGTACTATGTGCCTGGCACTGTAAGAGGAGCACTATGTGGCCGGTACTGTTAGGAGAGCACTATGTAGCCGGTATTGTTAGGGGAGCACTATATGGCTGGCACTGTTAGGGGAGCACTATGTGGCTGGTACTGTAAGGGGAGTACTATGTGCCTGGTACTGTTAGGGGAGCACTATTTGGCCGGTACTGTAAGGGGAGCACTATGTGCCTGGTACTGTTGTGGGAGTACTATGTGCCTGGTACTGTTATTGGAGCACTATGTGCCTGGTACTCTTAGGGGAGTACTATGTGCCTGGTACTGTTAGGGGAGCACTATTTGGCCGGTACTGTTAGGGGAGCACTATGTGCCTGGTACTGTTAGGGGAGTACTATGTGCCTGGTACTGTTATGGGAGCACTATTTGGCCGGTATTCTTAGGGGAGTACTATGTGCCTGGTACTGTTAGGGGAGTACTATGTGGCTGGTACTATTAGGGGAGCACTATGTGGCCGGTACTGTTAGGGGAGCACTATGTGGCTGGTACTGTTATGGGAGGACTATGTGGCCGTTACTGTTATGGGAGGACTATGTGGCCGGTACTGTTATGGGAGTACTATGTTTTTGGTACTGTTAGGGGAGCACTATGTGGCTGGCACTGTTAGGGGAGTACTATGTGGCTGGTACTGTTAGGGGAGCACTATGTGGCTGGCACTGTTAGGGGAGCACTATGTGGCTGGTACTGTTAGGGGAGTACTATGTGGCTGGTACTGTTAGGGGAGCACTATGCCGCCGGTATTGTTAGGGGAGCAATATGTGGCTGGCACTGTTAGGGGAGCACTATGTGGCCGGTACTGTTAGGGGAGCACTATGTGGCTGGCACTGTTAGGGGAGCACTATGTGGCTGGCACTGTTAGTGGAGCACTATGTGGCTGGCACTGTTAGGGGAGCACTATGTGGCTGGCACTGTTAGGGGAGCACTATGTGGCTGGCACTGTTAGGGGAGCACTATGTGGCTGGCACTGTTGGGGAGCACTATGTGGCTGGCACTGTTAGGGGAGCACTATGTGGCTGGCACTGTTAGGGGAGCACTATGTGGCTGACACTGTTAGGGGAGCACTATGTGGCCGGTACTGTTAGGGGAGCACTATGTGGCCGGTACTGTTAGGGGAGCACTATGTGGCCGGTACTGTTAGGGGAGCACTATGTGGCTGGCACTGTTGTGGAAGTACTATGTAGCCGGTACTGTTAGGGTTGCACTATGTGGCTGGCACTGTTAGGGGAGCACTATGTGGCCGGTACTGTTAGGGGAGCACTATGTGGCTGGCACTGTTAGGGGAGCACTATGTGGCTGGTACTGTTAGGGGAGCACTATGTGGCTGGTACTGTTAGGGGAGTACTATGTGGCTGGTACTGTTAGGGGAGCACTATGTAGCCGGTACTGTTAGGGGAGCACTATGCCGCCGGTACTGTTAGGGGAGCACTATGTGGCTGGCACTGTTAGGGGAGCACTATGTGGCCGGTACTGTTAGGGGAGCACTATGTGGCTGGCACTGTTGTGGAAGTATTATGTAGCCGGTACTGTTAGGGGAGCACTATGTGGCCGGTACTGTTAGGGGAGTACTATGTGGCTGGTACTGTTGTGGAAGTACTATGTAGCCGGT